>NW_027305572.1:0-252000 GCF_039555335.1 Amphiura filiformis | reverse complement strand
ACAAACAAAGTTTAAGTGCGTGGCTATCCCAGGAGAATGATTTCATGAAGAGAAGTGATTAGCTCGTATTTTCATTATACACGATAACATAATATTAGAAAGTAAAGTTGATTTATAATAGCAATCGTTTCAATCAATACCGTCAATCAATCAATCAATCAATCAATCAATCAATCAATCAATCAATCAATCAATCAATCAATCAATCAATCAATCAATCAATCGATCGATCGATCGAACAATCAATCAATCAATCAATCAATCAATCAATCAATCAATCCATCAATCAATCCATCAATCAATCAATCAATCAATCAAACAAACAAATAAACAATAAATCAATCAAACAATCAATCATTCAATCAAATGTGGCTGGACGCGGCGAATGAGCCGTAAACTCGGCAAACTTCATTTCGAGCTACAGGTGAAAATATATGCAAATCTCGTATTTTGGCGAAGTTAAGATTTTTGCAGATTTGAAATGTTTAAGCTTTCTTCTAAACACATACAAAGTTTTATTTTAAAGAAATAAATGGAAATATGAAATAATCAACATTTTCTGAAGCCCATCTGATGAAAAAAAATCCAAAATAGATAAAACAAACATACAACAGAGCTCATTAAATGTGCAAAACAATAAAATATCAGTCTAAATCTTGTTGTATTATTGTAATAATACCCATAACGTGTCTGTGTAACATTTGAAGCAATTAGGATGTAAGAAACATACTGGTTACGATGGAAATATGCTGGTTTTCATTTGAAAAATGTTCATTTTGCTTCCCTAACTTTGAACGCGGTTTTCTTGGTTTCGCGTTTTGATTCATGACAACCTATAACAAGCCATAACTTTGCTTCTGATTGTCATATGAAGTTCATTGAGGTGTCATTTTAATCCCTGAAACATGCTCTTTGCAAATATGTAAAAAAGTAAAAATGACCAGAGGGGGACTTTACGGCTTATTCGAGGTGTCCAGGCACAAATAATCAATCAATCGTCATTTATTCAACAGGTCAAACATGGTATATTTTACAATACTATTCATGTATAAATTATGCCCGTAACATGATTCAACTTCGACCGTGAGCTTTTTTTGTTGGGGGGCGTCAACTCTTAGGCTTTTCAAATAAATATAGTTCGCTAATAAAAGATTTTCCCTAACTTTCTAAAGCACACCATACCAGGCCTTATATATCTCATCTAAAGATTCCCGTCATCTGATTGGTTAAAAGCGTTTTGACTATGCCCGCAAAAGTAACTATTCCCCATGGCATAGTTCTGCGGGTGCGTTGTTTGCAGCGTAAAATGATATTACGCACGCGTTAATGTTTTCGCGCGCTGTAATCACGCGGAAATCGCAGATTGTAATGATCTGTGCCGTTCGCATTGATACTATTAATTTCTCTTCCCAAAATCGATGCTTTTAACCAAACAGATGACAAGAATCTTAAGATTTGGTATATAAAACAAAGATTGACTGCTTTTTATTCGGGCCATGGTTAAAACTATAGGCCCGCGGTGATCTCAAAACCATGACTATTTCCCTCGGCTACGCCTCGGGCCATAGTCATGGTTTTGAGATCACCTTGTGCCTATAATTTTAACCATGCCCCTCATAGTAGTCAATATTTGTATAATATATCACAGTTGTATCAGAATTTCCGTTTTGATTGCACCATTTTTCACATCGGCCTCCCAAGTATGTCAAAATTTTCAATTTATCGTCGGCTTTTTATCCCAAGTACAAACACATTAAGTACATATCATTAGATTAATAAAGTTCGAGGACTTATATATCAAAATTTTTAAAAATATTAAATTTCAATTATTTGTCATAAAGTTTGTATTATGTCGCGAAAAAAAAAAAAAAAATTGATATCAGAAGAACATTCTTCGTATTCAGAATGCAATTTGATATGTCTGATGTGTTCTCATGTCCCATTAAAATACTGTCCAAACGCTCATATCAGAGCCCTTATTTACAAGTGATATTTTGTTTACCACGCTTGCCCCTTACCATTAACGTCTCATGATTTGCTTTATCTTCACTTTTAAACTTTGTATAGGCTTAGGTCAAGCTTCGGGGAAATTGTGGAAACAACTACGACATTTTACACTCACTACTTTACGTTCTTTTGGAGTGGGTAAAAACAGTTTCGAAGAAAACATCATCGAAGAAGTCAGATACCTATCACAAGAGGTCATCCATCTGCAAGGGAAATCGTTTGATCCAAAATGTCTATTAACCAACGCTACAGCTAATGTAATATGCTGTGTTGTTTTTGGCAAACGTTTTGAATATCACGATTCTAGCTTCAGATTTTTGTTAGATTGTATAGAGGAATACCTACATGCGGCCGGGGCTGGTGGTTTGCAATTGTTTTTCCCTCTCACCAGATACATTCAGCCATCTATTCACAAACGTATGAATCACAGCATGGAAAGTATAGTCGGTTTTATTAGAGATGAAATCGAGAATCATCAGCAAGAACACGACGCGGAGAACATTGGTGATTATATCGACGTGTATCTTAACGAGAAACAAATAGCGAAAAAACAAAATCGAGAATTCGTCATTGATGATAACAACTTGGCGGCAACCATTACTGACCTGTTTATGGCAGGAACAGATGCCGCTGCTGAGACATTACGATGGGCAATCCTGTACATGATGGCCTATCCTGACATACAAGATCGTATTCAGCGCGAGTTAGATTCAGTGGTTGGCAGGAACCGTCTACCGAGGCTTGCCGATAAATCTGAACTGCCCTTCACATGTGCAACTCTCCTAGAGATTCAACGTACCGGATCCATCGCTCCTTTAGGGTTTATGCATCACAGTAAGGAAGACACAACCCTGGCTGGATACAAAGTTCCTAAAGGCAGTGTAGTTGTTTCCAATCTATGGAGCGTTCATCACGATTCTGAATTATGGGATAACCCTGACAAGTTCAACCCGGAGAGGTTTCTGGACGACCAAGGTGCTGTGAAGGAAATGGTCGAGTTGATTCCATTCTCTATAGGTAAGTTTTAAAACAAAACTACTTACGAGGATAAAGATCAAATGTGGATGTAGGTGCGCGATGCCCGGATGTGATGAATATTGATGCGCCATCGTGATTTATCATACAGGCTGTATACAATAATGGCGTTTCTTTTTCATGAGATGTCAACACCCGCACCATATTTGCTCCATAAGGAAAACCCTTTTGGATCATTAAATGTCCGAGGACCATGGTGTTTTTAAAGGGAGTAGCTGGTCGGTCTTAGGAAGTAATCGATATATTATAAAGAGTAAAACAAAAATACCACTACGCTGAAAGTAGGCCCACGTTAAGAGTGCTATTAGTTGACCTGTCGGGTATTTATTTTGTGTATTAAAAATAGTAGACAAAGTATAGGACTTGAATTAATAATTCGTGATGCTTCTGTCGATATGTCACAAGAAAATTATCAAAATAAATAATTTTGATCACAACACAAAAATGTGCGTACCTGGAATTTTCAGTCGACACTTCGACTTTCATCAGCAGACTGGCAACCCAATTTAGACTTAAGCGACCTTTCGGACACTTGACCCCAAAAATTGAGTCGTACACTCTAGGTAGCTTGTACCGGCCCCCGTCTCTGTTCAGCGATGGCTGGTTCACTCTGATATAGATGGCCTCCTTCACACCAGGCTCAAAACATCTGGGCTCCTTGTCCAGAATTTGAACTTTGTCCAAGTCTATGTGATGGCCGGGAATGTGAATGTGTTGGGAGACATCAGACGAGGTGGAGCTCAAGTGTCCGAAAGGTCACTGACCTCTAAATTGGGTTGCCAATCTGCTCATGAAAGTCGAAGTGTCGACTAAAAATTCCAGGTACGCAAGTTTTTGTGTTGTGATCAAAGGTTTAAAACACTAAATTATGTTTATTACCAACACAGATGAACTTTCATTCTAAATTATTTTGATAATAATCCGCAATGTTATAAGGCCCAACGATTACGAGCTAATCAAAGTAGAGTATTCTGTTATGATATTGATGATGATATATACTAGATTTACATCTTCTCTGCACAGAATGTCCAATCTAACAATGACTATTATATACATATAGTACATTCAACCCCTGGCCTTGGCTACACTGATGATGAAGAACCAATTGAAGATCAAATTTGACATTTCACCTTTATGTTATGCCCAGATGTTTCAACACATTAAATGAAAAACAACCATTGTTTTCTTAACTTTCATAATTTTTCATTAAACTCCCCGTCTTTCCTCGTCCAACGGTGAATTTTTGAGAGTTATGTCGAGGTGAGGGCATAGAATAATCAGATAAATCTGAATGTATAGCACGGTCTGTTGATGTCCCATCCTAATCAATCATTAATATATTGTGTTATTTCCATGGCAGGTCAACGGATTTGCATCGGTGATCATCTTGCTAAGATGGAGCTCTTCATCCTCTTCACACATCTCCTTCATCAGTTCAAATTCACTAAACCAGAAGACTCACCACCACTATCGTTTGAAGGAATCACTGGTATTGTTTTCTCTCCGCAACCATTCTTGACTCAGGCTACAGTACGCCAATAATATGAAAATCGTATTGTTGTGGAGAATCTCGTATCACCAGCTTGCACATCTCGGAGAGCTCATAGTACTTACCATCTCATTGACAGCCATCCACACCTTGAATTAAGCCATGCTTTGCGATAAAGCTTAAACTCGCTGTAAGGCTACTATTATTAAAGGGCGTGATCTCGGGGCGTGGTCCATCCTTTTTATGTTTTGTTGTCTACCTTACATTAAGGCCTATCATTAGAATAGTATGTTTCTAACATTTTGAGTTCCTGTTCTATGAGTCAGACCGACCCAGATTTCGTGTTTTGTGGATTTGTTTACCGTTTTTGAAAACAAATATTGAAACAATGTTGGCCTCATTTAGCCTCTACCAAAAAACGCCCTGTCCGTTCGTGGAACAGGGTGGATTTAGTTGCCCAAATAATAGACACAACTTTGTGATTATAATGTTGAAATATAAATGATTAGGCTCTTACTACTTTAAAAAAAATACGGCAAAATGTGGTACAAAAATCGTGTGTGTTTACATTTTTAAAAAAATCATAAAGATTATCATTTTTATACAAGTTTTAAAATTTTGTAAAATGTTGAAATTCAAAATAAATGGTTTAAGTGCTCGTTTAAAAATACACCAAGATTTTGGCCTGCTGTATATTGTACAAAAATTGATTTTGGTGTACATGTATAAAGAATCCAAAGATGTACATGAATGTGTGTATTGTACATTTTTATACAAGTTTTAAATTTTGTACTTATAATGTGGAGATTTGAATTGAATGGGTTATTGCTTTTTTATAAAAGTAAAACAGCACAAAAATTACAAAAATCATAAAGGTTATCATTTTTATACCAAGTTTTAAAATTGTGTAAATAATATTAAAATTCAAAATAAATGTGTTTATTACTAGTTTAAAAATGCACCAAGATCTGGGCCTACTGCATATTGTATAAACATTGCTTGTTGGTGTACATGCATAGATTGAAGGGAGGTTTACTTATCCTATACTCTGAGTCAATGGAGTCAAAATATGTAATTCATTCATGACACGATACTCAAAGTCTGTTTTGTATATAGTATTTCATAACATCATAACATGGAATGCGACAATATGTAGTAGATAAAGGGTGAGAAACAGACCATTACCATAGATAATCGGTGTCTTGTTGAGGTATGGTGAGCATGTAGTCGCTCAGAAGGCGAGACCCCGAAGGGGTCGAGCCTTCCGAGCGACTAACATGCGAACCATACCTCAACAAGACACCGATTATCATGGTGATGGTCTGTTTTGAACCGTTTATCTTACATATACGGCGAGCAAAAATAAACGAATTTGTTGTAAAAGTGTATTCATTTTCCAAAAAACAAAATGGAAAAAACTGATGTATTATTTTGTAAAAGTTGTGGGTTTTTCCCCAAAGTAAAAACACCTCGAGTAGTGTAATATTCTTCCCATGTGTCCTATCAATCAATCAATCAATCAATCTTTATTTCATTCAAAATACAACAATACAATAACAGCAAAACAACACATTTGAATGAGGAGATGCTCAGAAGGCCAAAAAGGCCTGAACGAGCACCCCCTTAACCTTAGCCTAAGTTTCTTAATTTGTCTAATAAAATACAATTACATACATACAAACACCCCCCCCCCCGACCCTCTTTCATACATTCATGTAGAACGAACTAAGCAGGAACAACATGATGACTAACGAACATGCAGAATATAAGTGCAAGACAAATTAGGATTTCATAACATTTGCTCACGTATATCGCACAAGAAAGCTGACATTTTGTGAATATAGTATAAATGCTAAGAGATCAGTTAATTTTAATCGATTTTTTTTTTAAAAGGAGAAAAATAAAAATAAGTAAATCCAAACTAAGAGGTATTAAGTGTACATTTCTATAAGGTTTGTTTTAATTTGGGATCTAAAGAGTTTTACTGATGTAGCCGTTTTGGCGCATCTGTCAATCGAATGCCATTTTCTTGGCCCGGCGGTTCTTATTGTTTTGTTAGCAAACTCTGTTTTTGTAAGACAGATCTTGTAATCTTCAGCGTTTCTTGTGTGATACCTGAGGTGATTCCTCTGCTCAACAAAATAACTATTGAAGGCCTTTGGTAACTGATTGGTATTATACTTGTACATAAAAGTGCTTAGTTCGAGATCATAACTATCATAAACATTAAGCAAATTGTAATTCTTGAAAATAGGGGCTGAGTGACTTAAAAGTGACTATTCGATATCATTCTAAGGGCTTTTTTTTTTTGAAGTTTGAAAAATTTTTCCAAATATTTTTGACAAGTATTTCCCCATGCTAAGATACCATAGTTTATGTAAGGAAGTATTAAAGTACAATATAGTGAATACATTATTCGCTCGGGGACAAAATGTTTCAGTTGGTTTATTACACCAACACCTCTAGATATATTCTTTGAGATGTTGGTAATATGAAATTTCCATGTTAAATTCTCATCAATTGTCACTCCAAGAAATTTGGTCTTATTCAACCTTTCCAGGATTACATTATCTAATATAATATTTTTAGTAACATTGTACAATACGCGTGATGTTTTGTGATTTGTACCAAGCACCATATAATTAGTCTTGCTTGCATTCACTGATAGCTTATTGGCCTTAAACCAATTATTTACTTCTTTTAATTCATTGTTGATAAGATCGTATTTGGACACAATGTCCTTATTAAGTTATCGTAGTATCATCGGCAAACAAGACAAATTTTAGAATGGTGGAAGTATTTATGATATCATTAACATACAAAATGAACAATAATGGGCCTAGGATGGAGCCTTGAGGTACTCCACATATTATATCTTTATATTCAGATTTACAAGAATTGTAATACACATACTGTTTTCTATTATGTAAGTAATCTTTAAACCATTTTAAAACGTTTCCTCTGAAACCATAATGTTCCAGTTTATGTAATAAAATACTATGGTCGATAGTGTCAAAGGCTTTTGACAAATCTAAGAAAATCCCAACAGTTGTCTCATTGTTTTCGACAGCATTACTAATTTTGTCAATAAATTCCAAGATAGCCATATAGGTAGAATGTTTAGATCTAAAGCCAAATTGCTTATCATTTAGAATTTCATATTTATCAATGTAATGTATGCATCTGTTGAACACAAGCCTTTCAAGTATTTTTGAAAAGCATGGCAGAACAGAAACTGGACGATAGTTTGAGAAAACTTCTGGATTTTCTTTCTTATAAATGGGAATTACCTTTGCGATCTTTAACTCATTTGGTACTACACCAGCAGTAATAGACAGGTTGAATATAATAGTTAATGGAATCGATATTTCCTTTGCAATCCTTTTTACCACGTAATTACCAATAGTATCGTGACCAGCACTCTTGTTTTGATTAAATGTATGTATTATTTTTATAACGTCTTCATTAACAATTGGTTTCATGTACATGCTACTGCTTAATGGGCTCTTTAAATAATCATAGTACTTCTTGCCATTTGTTGTAATCTTGGAAGCTAATTTAGGTCCGATGTTAACAAAATATTTATTAAATTCATTTGAAATTTTCTGGGGATCTGACACCGTTTCGCCTTTATCATTTTTGAATTTAGCTTGCATATTTCTTTTGTTGTTAAGTCCAATAATACTATTTATTGTTTTCCATGTTTTTTGTAGATTGTGTTTAACAGATTCAAATTTCTTTTTATAATACTCTCTTTTTGATTTTCGTATTAACGTGTTTAACTTATTTCTATATGTTTTGAATGACTCAAGCGTCTCATCACATGGCTTTTGTATATACCTCTTATACATCTTATTCTTAGTTTTTATACTTTTGAGAAGACCTCTACTTATCCAAGGAAATTTTGGTTCTTTTTTATTATTACTCTTGTATTTTGTCAAAGGCACACATTCATTATATACATTATTGAAACTATGTATAAACTTATTGTAACTATCATTTACATCTTCATTATCCAGTTCAGCATGCCAATTCACATTGGAAAGTTTTTGCTTCAAATTATTTATATTACAAGTATTATGATTCCTCTTATAAAAATAATTTCTTTCATCAGGCGATGTTTTTCTTACTGCCCGATTTTTGAGTACTATAGTTAATAGATGATCACTGACATCAGTAACTATTATTTCTGAGTTTACATCGTTGTGATTATTTGTAAGTATATTATCAATAATGGTTGCACTATGTTCAGTTATTCTAGTTGGTTTGTAAATTGTTGGCATGAACGAATATGAATAAACCAGATTAAGATACTCATGAGTTTGTTTGTGACAGTCATCCTTTAACAAGTCTATATTAAAATCCCCATTAGATAGCATTCCTTATTTTCTTTAGTTATTTGATCAAAAATAGGACCAATATCTTTGATGAAATGCTCAATTTTCGTATGTGCACGATAAATGGCACCTACTAACATATTTCGTGTATTTTCTCTTTCTATTTCTACAAAACAAGATTCAAAATTAGAGTTTGAAATACAAAGATCAGATCTCAATTTATATTTGATTGAAGTGGAAATATATAAACAAACACCCCTTTTTCTCTTTCTGTTCTGTTTGTATATTCCATATTATAACCATTTAAGTTGAAGTATTCGGATGGCGATTCTTTTAAGTGGGTTTCAGATAGGCCAATGATGTTAAATTCGTGATTTAAGGTCTTAATGTTTTCTTTCAATTTTTCAAAATTTTTCTTGATACTTCTAATGTTAACATTCAGTATGGAGAGTTCACTATTGGTATCAATATATTTTTGGCTGAATTCTTCCGGTGTTAAATAATTGCATTCTGGTATTTTGTTCATTTCAATAAATTCGTCATTTTTGTTATTATTTTGAAATCTAATTGGATTAAACATCATTTTATCATATTTGTCTATATTAATATCCGATACCTGGATTGTTTCTCCAGATTCATTCATAAGGTCATTATCGCCATCAGAATCCTCATCATTATCTATATTCACATCATTGATTTTGGAACATTTATTACATACATATTCATCTATTTTAAGTAACGAAATTTCCTTTCGACTGAGGTTCATACATTTCTTATGCACATAGTTTTTACATATTTTACATGAGAAAATTTGATGTTTCTTTTGCATGTTCTTTTTACAAACGATACATTTTTCTTTACCTGCCATTTACGTCTACACACATACAATCTTATAAAACAAATATAAATAATAAAAACAACAACAACAGTTATATATAAAATGTTATCAGTGAAAGAACCTTTTATGTCGTGAAGTTCTTTGCACGAGCAACTCAAATGAGTCTACAATAACGTATATAATGTAGGCGCATGCCCTTTTTTTACGAGAATAAATTATTTAAATATTGAAGGCCTACAGATACTTTTCTTTTAAAAATGATTTCATTGTCATCAAACAGCAATACACACTATTATAAATTAATACAATAGCTAGAATTCTTATAATAACTTGTCATGAAAGAAAATAAACTTTGTTAAACGAGTTTTCGATTTCATTCAAACAATCATGATCGTGTTTTTAGTTTATACCAGCTTTTTACACTTTTGGTTTAATCCATTGTCACCACCTTAATCATGTGTATTGCAGATCGAACATCGCCAATATTGAAATGAATTGGAAATCTACTTTGATTTTAGTGAATCAATATATCAATACAATCTTAACAAGCTAGTCTCAAATTATGTAGACATGAAACTACCTGCAAATATCGCCATTTTAGATTCAACATAGTATTGTACATGTTATAGTAAAACATTTTAATAGGTTCAATATCACTTCACTGTATGATTTTTAATGACACAAGTGCAATAAGTGAACTCATATTATATGAGTTTGTCCAGTCATTCGAGTTTATCAGTTTTTTGCCACTCAATTCTGTCATAGTCATCATCTGTTATTCTTCTCTTTCTGTTGCTGGTGTCAACAAGATCGGCGCCTTTTCTCCATAGTTTATTTAGATCTTCATAGCTAGTTACTGTCACTTTCTTTTGCGGTGACTTCTCATCTACTTGCATGAGACAAGTTACCTTTCCCTCCCAAGTCCATACATTCTTTATCCACGGGGCTTTTTGGGACAACTCTTTAGCTTTGCCCAGTAAGTGCTGTGTGAATGCTGTCAGGTGCTCTTGTATTCCCATTTTTTGTCCTTTCAGTTTTGTTCTCTGCCTCATTATTTTGCTGCGGGTGTTGTAGGTTGTTAATTTAACAATGATAGGCCTGGGTTTTCTACCCTGCTTCCCTAGGCGATGTGACCTGTCAATGTCAGTGTCGTTGATTGTAACCCCCAACTTGGTGGCAGTAAATGCCTTGATCAATTCATCAGTATTCTCTTTCTTTTCCTCGGGTATCCCTGTTACCAACAGACAATTCCTCCTCGAATATTGCATTTGCTTTTCAAGCTCCCGGCTTTTTTCTTCGATGTTAGAAAGAAGAAAAGTCAGTTGATCTTGTTGATCAGCACTATCTCTTTGTAATTTAGTGTTCATGCAACTCAAGTCGTGTATTTCTCCCTCCACTTGTTCAATTCTTCTCGTATGTTTCTCTTCAATGTTACTCATTTCTTGTTTCATTTGACAAGTCTGTTTATTGTTAGTTAGTGTCATTTCTTGAAATTTCTTCTCCATATTCTCTATCTGCGTTGCGTATTTCTCTTTCATCTCCTCCATATACTTCATTTGTCTTACCTCCATCTCTTTAATCTGCTTTGTGTGTTTGTCCAAACATTCCTCCATCATTAGTTTCATGTTGTCCTGCATCTCTTTGTCCCTCTCAGCCCAAGATGATTTAAAAAATGTCTTGAAATCCTCATTTGTAATGAGTTCTTGCACAAGTTTTGAAGTCATATTGAGTCAATATTGGCGTAGTACTGGTACTATAATCATGGTATAATGATGACGCATAATAATTAGCTGCAGTTTAGCTCAACGTTGTAGTTCCTGCGTGCGAGTCTATTTAATGACAAATGCAAGTGATTTAATCAAATCAATACAGAATTGATCTCAATTGACAATTGTATTTGAAGTGGTTTGGTAGGTTATTCACTTGCTTTAATCCGCTGGAGTTTATTCACCTTGTGACCATTGTTATTCAAATAATTAATGAATAATGCAAATTATATGGACTACAATCTGTTTCAACACCATGAAATTTATATCTTAGAAAAATGTGAGTATAAGCAGATATTTGAAAGACCTAGTAACGTTGTGTCCAATGGTGCTCCCCATTATGGGTAGGTCACAGTAAGACTTTGCACCCCCAGCCTCTTGACTTGTAATGAGTACCGCAGGTTAGTTTGCGAAGCTCCCCTGGTCGGGTAGTATCCCGGGGGTTCTTGCCTAGCAGCTAATTTGCATGGACCGTTGAGCGTTTTTGGGTTGGGCAAGGATAAAGGCAGATTCCTTCTAAAGACCAATGGCAAGTTTATATACATGTACTGAGTTTACATTCAACGAAACGGTTACTTTTTATTTATGAATATTTACTTCGTTATGCTAATTAAAATTTAATTACTGTTATACGGACTGCAGGAACCCTCTATAATTTTCTCTTTTTGCATTTAAATCGAGCTGTAAATGCATTTTTGCCAAATAATAGTAACCAACTCAGATTCTACTTGTATGTTGTGATCCTTTCCATAGTGTTTCTAGAATGTCCATGGTATTCCTTTTGTTTAGCTCGCTGCCCGAGACCGTTATCTTGAGCTATTGTGTTGATAATGGTCTCTGGGCAGCTAGCTACCTCCATTACTCTAGGTAATGGTCGAGGCAACGAACCTCAAACAAAAGGAATACAATGGATAATCTGTGAATAGAAAAGGGCTAGACGTATATATCAGAATATAAAGCTGCTTAATATGTATAAAATAAATATATAATAAGAATAATAAATATATATAATAAGCATATGTACCGGGTGTCCCAAAAACAGGTTTAGGGTAGATTTTTGAAAATAACCTAAGTTAATGTTAACAAAATAATATAAATATCCTTTTTATGACATAATCTATGTACCCTCTACTAGTACTCCAGTGAATGTCAAGTTCACAACCTACGTACTTAGTCCGCATTCCAAACATTCCTGACCAAGCTCTTTACGTGACACAATGCAACACGAGGTTCACTATACCACCGACACAGCCACCGTACATTTGGCGGGGGCACTTAAGTAGACCCAGTCGTAGCATGCAGATGCAATATTTTATTATGATAAACAACGAATAAAACTGGTTCAGTTTTTTTGAGAGTTCAGTCAGAAATGTAAAAACAAACAAGCAGCGATTTCAAGTCAACACATTCCAAGCAAGGCCTAAATGCAACAGATTGTTATTCATTTTACTATGATGATTTTTACTATTCATTTTACTATGATAGGTCTACAGCGTGCAAAACTGCTTTCATCAAAAGCGTGTTCTTATATAATGAGCATCTTCCTCTATTTGTGACCGTCCACGGCGAATGAGCCGTAAATTCCTCCCCCGGCCAATTTTGTTTTATTTCGTGTTTAAAAAATAAACATCATAAACTTAAAATTGGTATATCATTTGACTTCAAACGATATCCAGAAGCAGGGTTATGGTTTGTTAAACTTTGCTCCTTCAACAAAATTATAGCTTTTTTCGTTTTTACATGTGTCTCTTTTTCCACATTGTTGGCAATAAATATCAAACAGTCATAATTGGCGGTCATTTCAAATCATCCCCAAGTCAACGAGGTTTAAGAAAGTTCTCTCATTGTTAATTGTTGGTTATGCATACCTGTACAAAATACAATGCCTGGTAACCCACCACTTGAACAGGATTTAGCAATATAAGCAAACAAAGACCAGAGCTATTAAAAGTTCTATAGCCATCTAAGGTAGAAGCTTATTATCCACTTCAACAATAGGATTATTGATTAGTTTTTGACTATCGAAATGAGACGGATGTCGGTCCAGCTTAAGTTACCGATGAATATGACCTTCGTACATACACCGTAACTCAGAATACAATTTAGGAAATTTACGGCTCATTTGTGCTGCCGGGTCACATTTGTTACCACCAAGAGTCAAGAAGCTCTAAAACTGATTTATTTTCAGTGTGCAATATTTAATCTTTCAATGGATTTTTTTTGCTCAATGAAAAATAAGAGACACATAAAAAGTAATAAAGAAAAAAGTACTTGTGTTCAACATTCGTTGTGCGATATTTTGATGGTTAGCTACTCTTGACACCCTGTCATCTTGTGCTCATACGTTAGGTTGCGTTTAAGCTACGGAATCGAAACTTGGCAAACAGTTACAAGAAGGATGAATAAATAATAATACTATCAATAAATGACATTGTTTTGTTGTACCATCACAAAATGCGGTTTATTTTCTACATGTAACCTTTTTATGGGACACCTTGTATAAGCATAAGCATAAATTAATATATCAAATCTTTTCTAAGAATTTAAGTTCATGAATGAGCATAATTATTCTGTTTAGAAGTTACATGACTTTAAAGGAAGTGAGTGTGTAAATATATCGATCTTCATTTGAATGACAATACTTTATAGCTCGCAGATGCAACAACCTACAGCTCTCAGATTACCAGATCAGTAAGTTCACCTAGGCTCCTTTTTATAACACAGCAATTACAATAATATTGGCTATTTTATTAACATTTTTTTTAATAGCACATGTCTCGTTTTTATTATAGTAGTTTGTTCATACCCGATATGATGTTCACTTTAAATCGTCGGTCGCCACTCATAATGGCGTAAATTAAGGACAAAATACGTTTCCGAGAAAATAAAAATTTAAAGGATACGCTATTAATAACGGGGGTCGACACTCCTCCACAGATATCTCTCAGTGACCAGATTCCACTTGAAATTGAAGTTAATAGTTAAAAAAAGAACAACTATAATAGGACATAGATAGCTCTAAATATTTACGTCACTACATGAAACGCAAAATTTGGAAATATCACCCTACGTCACTATGTGTTGCCACCGACGAACTATAATGTATAGATATAACCATGTTTTGCGTTGACTGTTACGCCAGTAAACAAACACATGTTTTTAAACGTTGTAAATGTGGTAAAGGTATTTTGGTTTGAGTTTGAAGTTTTATAACATTTATATATGGAATTATATAGAGGTCATGCAATGTTTTTAAAACATTTGATATGAAACAGTTTAACCCAACAAAACATCTTCTTTTTATTCAGCAATGTTGCAATACATTGTGTGTGATGACGTTTAATATCGGAAAGCATTTGGATTGCTACAACCCACTCGTAGTCCGTGTTACAAACAGTGACTCCCCAGTAAACACAAAACTTTTTACAAATGTTTTTAAAACACTTCTTATAGTTTGGTTTTTGGTTTCGGTAAAACCTTTTAATAACATTATATTTTTAAATTGTTTTAAAGCACAATACAGCAAATATTTCAAAATATATATTATGTAAACATTTGTTGCCAAATATTTCGTCAACACTTAAATAACTTTTTAATTTATGAACATTTTACAATTTCTCTAACCTTATGCGAATAATGTCGAAACATTTTGTTTTTTTTTCAAAAATATGTTTTAAATGTTTGTGGTGAATACTTTATAATCCATTAATTGTGTGTGACAGGAACAAACTAACTAAAAAGGAATGAAAAACAACGCTTGGGTTGAAGCACATTTCCACCAAAAACGCTCGTCACATGCCTACCACTTGCAGGAGGTATACTTAATTTTCTTTCATTACTGAAATATTGGAGAATCACTTAGTAGTCGTAGCTCTCAAATACTATTTGTTCTGTTCAATTTGCTTGTTTTAATACAAGATATGTTTAGTTAACAGCAAAAGGGTAAAATCACAATTGTGCTACTTTTACTAGGGAAGATCAAAAGAACTGTACATGTAAATCATTGATAGCATCAAGTTTATCAAGTTCCCTCGTGAAATCAAAAGACCGCATCAATTATACAACAATAAAAATAGTTTTTACTGTTTTATCATGATACAGGTATTATATGATTCTCTTTTTCCACCTAAAGCAGGTTAGAGAAATAGATATTTCACATTCTTCTGTAAAATTAAATACATGCGCATGTCAATGATTTTATCATGGTAAATACTGTTTTCTTTGTCACTCAAGGCATGTTAAAAGACAAACAAATATTGCAAACTTATAGGTTAATGAACGCGTATTATTTGTTGGGAGAGAAATTAGACAAAATAATGCATGCGCGCTGATGTTGATGCGTCTTATGCACGAGGCCCGAAGGGGGAGTGCATTAGACGCTATCATTGATTTACTTGTGTAGTCCAATTCCTTAGTAAAAATGGCACAATTGTGATTTTAACCTTTCGTTGTTAACTAAACATATCTCGAGATTAAAAGAAGCAAATTGAAAAGAACAAACGGCATTCGAGAGCTAAGAATGCGCCCTTGACGTTGATGTACGCATCATGTCACATTGTTATTCTCTAATGGCCATAGAGAGCGCTTTTCACTTACACAATTGTTTTTTCAGACAGGCTGTATATGGCACCAACACGTCCAACCCGTCTCTCCCAAAATCCCCGTATAGGATATATATGCACTCATCCCATAACGAATACCCATACACCCAACACACCCCGACTCACCCCACCGCTATAGAACACACCCATAAACAAGCACACGCAAAATGAAACCGTTTTATAGCATTGGGAAACATTAATCATATCTACATCTCTGTGTCTGTTATTTGGGCTTCAGGGTAGACTGACTGTAAGTTTACTTTAGCACAAGAACTTTGAAAATTAAATAAAATCCATGTGGCAAACTCACCACACACAAACTAACTGCTTTGTGCAGAATAGCAGGTCAATGTAATATATTTACCATACGTGCTCACAACCCGTGAAAATTGCGCCAAGCATATTTGTGACGAAATTGCCCGCGTTTTAGGTAAAACATTAAGTTCATGTGCCAAATTACTTTGTATAAGACATGTACATGCAGATAGCGTATTACACATTGCTTCCACAGTGATCGAGTGGACATGTACATGAAGACAGCGTATTACATATTGATCGAGCACACAGAGATTTTAACATAAACATTGAAACATGGCTGCCTTCTTCGACTTTCAGACTGTCCTTTTTTGTGTCGCTATGTTTGTAATTATGATCTGGTGGTTGCGAAGACCTAAAAACCTGCCACCAGGACCGATTGGCCTACCATTTGTTGGATATCTACTCAATTTTGCGTTGTCTTGCTACTGGACTGGACTGGCATCCCATGAGTTACTGGCCAAGCTAGCTCACAAGTATGGCCCAGTTTTCAGCATATACATAGGTGGAACATTAGTGGTTGTTCTAGATAAGTACGAAGTCGTGAAAGAAGCGTTCCAGAATCCGTACTTAAATGACAGGCCTAAGATGGCTGTTTATAAGGAAGTTGGCCTAAGTGAAGGTGAGTCATTTTATATCCTTGTTGTTGGTCCCGAAACCAATCACAAAACCAAAGAAGAAACAGCTTTGACATTAACATTAACACTGTGCTAAGTAGGATTTGAGTAAAAATCAAAAGAGATAAATGTTTTCCAAGTGAATGTGTTTTTTTTTTGATAGGGCAATGGTCAGAAAGACAAACGGAGCTGAATACGGCTTTGCCGGGATTTGACAGATGAAATAATAGAATAAACAATGACCCATAATTACCTCTGTGTGAAAGTTTAAACTGTTGAAATGGCTGAAAATGCACTTCAAGTCACATTTGGTAAAAAATACAACCATTTAGGGTGCGTTTTGTCTCGAAACGGCTCCATTAAGACGCATTATTTTAGCAAAAATCATACCTATTGTATGAATTATATCTTCTTATTGCCCACCAATCAAAATAATTATATTCTTATTGGGTTAATTTTAAAACTCTGGTTAAGCGAGATTTGTTATTGTTGCCAAAAAACTAGCCGTGTATTTGATAGATTCTTATTCACATGTTCTATCACACAGAGGTATAGTATGGGCCGAAGTCCGCTTAAAGAGGTCAAAGATTTCCCACGAATAGCCCCGTTGTCTTTTAACAGACGTGAGCTTTGGGACTGTGCAATAATTTTGAGACCGGGGGGGGGAGGAATCTCCAAACGGATCGCCAAAAATCGCTTTTCCCGTTCGTTTAACGACATTAGAGAGATTGCGAAGAGGCGTTCACTGGAAACGCCATACGGGTTACCTGTTACGGCATTGTGCGGGCGGACCTCATAATGCCGTTCGCCTCGAAACTTAACTACAATAAATTTATGGTGGCGCTATGCTGAAACAAATATATCTATAGATGCCCTGCATGCTTTTATCGATTGGCTCCAAACAAAGGATTTTAACCGGTGTCCTTCACCGTAATCATGGCCCAGTCCAGTCCATTCAATCAAATGTTGTCATCAACCGTAGTGCATTTGCTTTGTGTGTGAGACTAAATGTCGCGGTGGATTGGATCATGCTTTTGTTGAATGCATTTGAGTACATGTAGTCCGTCATATTCACTGTATGATACGTTATATCAGAGAAGATGAGAAAAGAGGAGATCGCTCGAACATATAATCCGATTACCCACAGTTAACCTCTATTCACTTTTCTTTGTTTGGGGTACTTAAAACACCACTTGAAACTTCCTTTGTGGTAATCTGTTCATCCGCCACACGCTCGTCTGATTTGGTAGTTCTCTCTAGTGGAGAAAATATTCCACACACGGAAGTACATCGTTGAAGTCCCAATTTTGCAGTCAAATCATGCTTTTTTTGTTAACAAAAAATAATACTAACCAGGGTGACCATGATTTTTAAACGAGTGAAAAAGCATTATATATATCGCAACTCCCATTAAAAAAATCAAAAATTGTTAAGTTATGGAAAGTCAAGCATAATTAATTTTCCAGTCAAATTAATATAAGGTCAAAGGAAAACAAATTTAAATGATAACTATTTGAATATTTACGGCAGTTTACGGAAACATAAAACCAGTGTAATCAGTAATTCAAACTCGTGTCAGTTTCTCCATATACTCCCGTTTTGTGTCCAAACGTGTCCAAAAATGTTATTTGGATCCAAAATGAGGGTCTTTTTCACAGGGATCTCGGGTCAAACTTAGCAGCCAGTCATGCCAAACAATACAGAAATTATATTTCGCGGTCAACTGACGTAACAAATTGATATCCGGGCATGCGTCGTTTAGAGCTAGACAGTCGTGACTCGCAAAGCCACTTATCGTATTAGTTGATCAATCGGATTAGATCATTGTTTCCATCAATAGGCGGATGCACACATTATTTATTTGATGTGGGCAGCGAGCGACCTCCTCTTTTATCATCTTCTCTGGTTATATGCACAACCTCAATAAAGAGATATGAATCACCATTTCACCCTTGGGTGTATGGAACCCACATTTGTATTGGTATGAAATACGATTGGCTGAATTCAGTCCAGTTTAGATCATAGTTTGGTGTCGGATGGCGAAGGGAGTATGATCAGTAAAAAACAGAGTTTATACAGTTTGTACGAATTTGTGCCAATTTAAATCCACTGGCTTTGTGTTGTGTTCGTTTCGATCGTGGTTCCGTGATAGATACAGACTTTAAGGTACATATTTCGAGGTGCATAACAGACACCAAATTTGTGTCATAACAAACACCAAATTGGTGTCGATGACCTGACATGCATGCATTCTTTTGTGATGGTCTTTCAATTTGTACCGAGTGTCCTTGGCAGACTTGACTATGCTTCAGTGGTCATGAAAGGATTCAATAGATAACCTCTGCCCCACTAATCCCCAGCTATTGTCTGAAATTGCACCTCGGAAGATATATTATAACAACTCAGTCCCTCAAATGATAGTCATATAACGACCAAAAGATAAATGACTGACTATCATTGAGGACTGAGTTCCGCAGTCTAGTTCCGTGAGTAAACCAGTTAACTTGGCATCGATCGATTTTGACATCACACTACGACGGCAAATAATTATACAATCTTATTTCATTAATTATTTAATTAATTTTCATTAATACATGAAAGAAATCAGGTGTTGTAAAATTTCCCCCAAATCCGCCTTTTTTGTTAATATTATACATTTCTAAAGAAGAAATTTTTAGGATTTTTTAGAGAAGTGATGATTGTTGATCATTTCTATTTTCAAGTTTTTATGTATTTTCCGGTCATTTCCTGTAAACCTAATAAAGATATTCTGATAATTGACAACATTTTCTTTCACAAATGATAGAGGCTGAAAGTGACAACAAGCGACGAAAATTGTAATTTATCATTGAACTTCAGTCATATTTTATCTGAAATCTGACTGGATGACAGGGCCTGCATGTATGATATGCATGGTACGATGACATGCAATCACTGACCTATCCCTAAAAGTAGTTGCGTGTATCACACCCGTTCCGGGTTCAAACCCCATTGTAGTATTCTATTGTTAAGCGGCTAAATAGGGTGATTCATCATTTACTTTGAATGAGCGGTCTCACACATAGTTTGTTTGTGGATAGCTGGATCAACCTCCTCTTCCTTACATCTTCTCTGAGCAAACTCTCTGTTTGTGAAACCATCTTCTTTTTACCGTGCTGATTATTACACTACTTATCCATGGATCAATTAATTTATTTGTACTTTGTTCAATTACATTTTTCTTCTATCTATAAATATCCTTCATTAAATACTTTTATTACTTTAATTTTATTTATTTATACTTCATATTTATTATTGATTTACTACTATTATTATTCTTATATCATTTTCAACTCTAGACATGATATATTCAGTATCGAAGTTACGTAATGTTACTATGTCAACGGGATCACGCGCTTGAGTTATGAACCACGATCGAAACAATCACCACACAAAGTATATATGGCACTTGAAGGCATATCAAAATAGCGTGATCCGGTAACCAAGAGAATTACGTAACCACTTCGATGCTGAATTGCGTGCTCCAGTTCTATTTGTTCATGATTGAGTGAACGGGTGAATCTTTTTCTTCTGTTCATCATTGCTCTTTTTCATGCTTTTTTACTGCTTCGTGCATCATGCATCGATTATGACTCGTCGTCACAACGAATTCCCCCGGAACACTGATCGAAAAGAAAGACATAGAGATAGATATGTTGCGGTCTTGTAAGACCGCGAAGTCCAGTCGTGACCTTGAAATGACCTCTGATGACCTTGAAATGGTTTTGGTCAAAATTGTCTTTTTGTGAAAAAAAATATAGGCACTAAGTTTAATGACAATATAATAAAAACAATTTGATCTTGACTTGACCTCTGATGACCTTAAAATGACCTCCATCGTGTTTTGAATCGTATCAGCATCACATAATACTAATTTCATTCAAATTGGATAAACTTTTAGAATTTCCCCCAAAACTGACCCCTCCCCATGTTTAAGCCAACTGCAGCCCTATGCACATGATGCCATTGTTCTGATAATCACAGCACTTAATATGCAGCAAAAGGGAATTTCAAAGTTGTTTTCAGTAATAAACTATGTTTGACCCCTACATGATCTTGAACTCAAAATCTGTTACAATATAGACACCAGCTAATGTCAATGCTTATGTGTCAGTAGCACCTCTGTATACCATGTAATCTGCGGGAAAAGAAGACTTTTGGAGCTCTTTGTTATGTACTGGAATTACACCCTTAATGACCTTTGACCTCAAATCTGTGCTTACCCTAAAGGCTCCTGCTATAGCCAAATCTCAATCCCATAAGCAAAACACTTTGACAGCTGTTTAACATGTTTAAAACAATGAAAAAGCAAGGCGAAAAATGGCGTTGCATGAACTTCTGTCCCCCGTCCAAAAATAAAATTCAACGGCAAATTTGCCGTAACACGACTCGATCTTGCCTAAAACGCCTCTTCGCAAGATGATTTTTGGACGGCATTTTCCACACGCAAATGAATAGGTTATCTTCCCGTTCGAATTCGCGTCGGAAAAATCGAAATTTATTCACTTCTTCTGGTCTATACTAGGTCAAATTGTAACCCTCAAAATGGATTTTATTACACGTCGGACTCTACTTGCTCCATTAGGATACTTTGATTCGCTTCATAACAAGACAAACATAACATTTTTCTGCATTTTATAATGCGTCTTTTTGTCATTTTGGAACGTCATTTTTTGCTACCAACCGCAACGTAATCGCCTTACGGTAATTCCACGATTGACCAATTCACAATAGATTTCACCCTCTAGAAGGCACACTAACCTATTTTTGACTAATGTAGTTTGCCGTTGGCGTTCCCGTATCACGTTTCACGTAAATGTCGCAATCTCTCTATTGCTGTACAATGCCCGGCCCGTATTGAACGGAAAATATTTGTTTTTTCGTTCCGTTTCAGAAAAAAAGGAAACAAAATATATTTCCCCTTGCAATACGTACATTTCAAATGAATATAAAAGTTTGGGTTAAAAATGGAGAGGAAAAACACCTTCCGATACCGGATTTTGAACCGGGTATCTCTCGGGTAAAACACAACGCGCTATTCGATTGAGCCCACCTCGTCCATCTTGAAATTGTATAACTATATACGGCGTACCGTCTCCTCAGCAGTTAGTGTGGTTCGCTTTTTTTCACAGAATGTGTATGACGCGAAACCAAAGTAGCTATTGAAGAGACTGATGATTCGCAATTAATTCCGTCCCCAGAATTCCGAAGAAGTTTTAGTATTTACAAACTGGTAGCCTTAAAAAACCGCCGTGATTCATGATTTCTCCGGAAATACATCGACTTGGAGCGTCAAATTTCAGGATAGTAATGAGAAAAATAGTATCTATCATGTGATACCAAAACCTCATCAACAATGAAAAATATCGGGGGGATGATGCTGTCGATCGGGTCACGGACCTTTAAGCGTTTCCGTAAGGTTTGCTAAACCTTTTTAGAGCGTTTTATTTCAAAGGCGCCCCTAGAAGCCAAAATCACTTCCCCCTTCTCTCGGCTTGCCAAATATTGGTACCCCCACCCCTTTCGGCAGCCCAAAAATGCCCCCCCCACTTTAACCACCCGGGCTCGAACTTATTGCACAGCCCAAAGAGTATTAAAGAAAACATATTCAATTTAAGTCAAGACCCATTGACTCAATATAAGTGTTATTTTGTATACCACGTGTGGCCAAAAAAATAACGTCTCACGATTTGTTTTCTCCGCTTTTTTACACTTGGGATAGGTGTAGCTCAAGCTTCGGGGAAATGTTGGAAACAACTACGACAATTTACACTAACCACTTTGCGTTCTTTCGGAGTCGGTAATAACAGTTTCGAAGAAAATATCATCGAAGAGTTCAAATACCTATCACAAGAGGTTATCCATCTGCAAGGGAAATCGTTTGATCCAAAATGTCTATTAACCAACGCTACAGCTAATATAATATGCTGTGTTGTTTTTGGCAAACGTTTCGAGTATCACGATTCCAACTTCAGATTTGTGTTACATTGTATGGAGGAATATCTACAGTTGGCCGGATCTGGCGGCTTGCAATTATTTTTCCCTCTCGCCAGATACGTTCAGCCATCTATTCATAATCGTATGATAAACAACCTAGAAAGTTTAGTCGGTTATATAAAAAAAGGAAATCGAGAACCATCAACAAAAATTTGACTCGGAGAATCTTCATGATTATATAGATGTGTATCTGAACGAGATACAAATAGCCAAAAAACATAATCGGGAATCATTCATTGATAACAAAAGCTTGGCAACCACCACTAGGCCTAATGACTTTTCAATAGGCGGGACAGATACCACTGCCACTACGTTACGTTGGGCAATCCTATTCATGATTGAACTTATTTATCCTGAACTACAAGATCGTATTCAACGCGAGTTAGATTCAGTGGTTGGCAGAAATCGTCTACCAAGACTTGCTGATAAAACTGGACTACCCTTCACATGTGCAACACTTCTAGAGATTCAACGTGCCGGATCCATTGGTCCATTAGGGTTTATGCATTACAGCAAGGAAGACACCGCCCTGGCAGGATACAAAGTTCCTAAAGGTAGTATAGTTGTTTCTAATCTGTGGAGCGTTCATCACGATTCTGAACTATGGGATAACCCTGATGAGTTCAAACCTGAGAGGTTTCTAGACGACCAAGGCGCTGTGAGGGAAAGGGACGAGTTGATTCCATTCTCTGTAGGTAAGATTGTGATGGATATTGATGCGCCATTGGGCTTCATAGTACAGACTGCATACAATAAAAGCGTTTTGTTTTTCATTACATATCAACACCCGCACCATATGTGCCCCGTGATTTAAACTCTTTTGGATCATTGAAGGTCAGAGGACCATATTAATGAATTTAGAGGGAGTAGCTGGTTAGGTCGTTGGAGATAATCGATATATTATAAAGAGTAAGACAAAAACTACCCCTTCGAATTTGTTTATATATTTAAAAAAAAGCATTTCTTCGATTGAAAATATTTTTTGACATGCATCATCTACAGACTTATAGCCTAATTTTATATGTCCAGTGGTTATAACCTAACATGTGTTATAATGTATTAGTAATCACACATGAACGGAGGGATTGCTGATATCAAAAGTACCAAAAATAAATATTTTTTACAGGGAGTTGGTCAAGCAGAATAAGTTTGAATTCTAATCTAACAGTGGCAATAACTATATTCAAATAGTACATTCAACCACTAACCCTGTCTAGACTGATGATGACGTAACAACTGAAGATCAAAGTTGACATTTATTCTTTAAAATATGCCTAGACTTTTGGATACAATTAATGAAATTGTTTTCTTTGGGCTTTCAGCTACAATAATAAGAAGTGCACTTAAGTTCAATATTAAACTCCCCGTCTTTCCTTGTCCCTGCGAATTATCGAGAGTTATGTCCAGGTGGACGGTTTGGAATAATTAGATAAATTGGAATGTATACCACGATCTGTTGATGTCCCATCCTAAATTGATCATTATATTATTATGTTATTTCTATGACAGGTCGCCGGATTTGCATTGGTGATCATCTTGCTAAGATGGAGCTCTTCATCTTTTTCACACATCTCCTTCGCCAGTTCAAATTCACTTAAACCAGAAGACTCACCAGCTCTATCGTTTGAAGGAATCACTGGCATCGTTTTCTCTCCGCAACCGTTTCTGACTCAGGTTACAGTACGCCAATAGTACCAAAGTCGTATTGTTTGAGAGTACTTCGTATCACCATCTTTGCACATCGCGGAGGGCTCTGACTTACTGTCACCTTAACAACCATCCACACATAGAGCGATGCTTTGCCATAACATTTAAAATTTTTGGAAAGAAGGAGGAAAGAAAGAAAGAATAAGAAGAGACAACTTCTTTTCTCGGGTGCGGTTTTGAACCCCGACCCTTCGGGTACCACGCCCGTGCACTGGCCTACCTTGCCACGGGGGAGTAGCTTGCCCGACCAAGCTTTCTGTCGCAAAAAGGACTGTTCGCATGATGACTCAATAGCATCACCTGGGATACCGGCTTGTGCCTACGCTTACTGAATTGAGGTTTTTTGATGTTTAGGACGGTTAGGGTTAATGTTTGAAATTATAGTATTTCTGTATTCTCTGAGAATTTTAGTTTGCGTACATAGCGCATTCCATTCAAAAGTAACATGATTTTATATTGATTATATATTTTGAGTAAGTACGTAAATTTTCATTTGAATGACAATACGTGGCTCCAATATAAAGCAACCTATTGATTTCAGATTATCAGCTCATTAAGTTCACATTGGCCCCTTTTATAGCGTAACAATAACAGTTATTCATCATGCAGTTATTGTTAACTACTGTAGACACACAACACAGAGACACTCACAATATGTAATTGACCTCTACTGGTAGTGCTGTGTTGTAGATATAGGAGATGAACTAGTTAGCGTCATACATCAAGAAGTATAAAAGCTATGATTTTAGTACTTGCTCTATGTATTAATTACTTATTCTTTAATAACGGGGGACCATACATTTGTGTGAGAAAAAAATCCTATAGTAGTAAATAGGCTTTTAGGGCCGCCTACTTAATATTCATGAGGTCACGAGGTCAAAGGTCAACCGGAAGTGGGAGGTCAGCCGGAAGTGGTCAAAGGTCAACCGGAAGTGCCGCCATTTTGAAAGGTCAACCGGAAATACCGCCATTTTGAAAAAAACAAAAAAACAAAAATTAACACACAAAAATGTCAAAAAAAAAATTCAAAAAACATTAAAAAAAAATTTCAAAAAAATTTCAAAAAACAATTTCAAAAAAAAAAAAAATTTCCAACAAAAAAAAAAACACAAAAAAATTTTCAGAAAATAAAATTTAAAAAATTTGCAATTTTTTCAAAAAGTGAACTTTGACCCGGAAGTGAATTTTGACCAAAAATGATCCTCAGGGGGTGTTTTTTCTAGAAACACCGAATTTTTTAAAATAAGAATTTTTTTTTCTTAATTTAAAACGTTGTATCGACCGCTTTACGGAATGTATCGGCGTCAAATTTGGTATACCCGTTAAGGGTCGATTTGCAAACTACCCGCGGTGTTCGAGAGGTCAAAAGGTCGATGCGCTTAAAAAAATTATTTTGTGTAGTGAAATATCGTATTTTTCGTTTTATACCCCGTATCGAAGTAAAACTTAAGAGGTGCGACCATGCAAAACAGAAGTGACCTTTGACCCGGAAGTGACGTTCGACCCTGAGTGCCCCTACACGATCTTTGACCCCTACATGACCTCTCCTCAAATGCACCAATTGCATCAAACGCGTCAATTTCGGTGAAATGAGTAAATGAGCAGTGAAATGAGCGAATGAGCAGTAAAATGAGCAAATTAGCAGTGAAATGAGCAAATGAGCGGGGAAATGAGCAATGAAATGAGCAAATCGTCGGCTGTATTCCATAGTGGCGCATAGTGATTTTTGGTCATTTTTTTGAAAATTGGCACATGTGTTTTTAATGATGTTCTCTTTCATTTTTTCTAAGTCTCCTCAGTCATAATTAGCTAATTAATTAGTAATTAATTAATTAAACGTGGCGTATAGTTACAAAGTGACATTTTTTGTATTCCATAGTGGCGTATCGACCATACGCCACTTTTTATACACATTTTACAATTATGAAATATCGGCAAAAATGAAAAACATCGTATGTCATAGTGGCGTACGCGTATCGGACCTATACGCCACTATGGAATACGAACGACGAAAAGTAACGCCATAGGGATTACACGGCGACCGAGGTGGCGTACGGTTAACGTTAGGTTAGGGTATTGCGTTTTGTTCGTTTTCCATAGTGACGTATAGTTTTATTTTCAGTTTGCCAGCAATAGTATGTATTTATTTCTTTTGAAAAATAAATAACAATAAAGTCTATTTAGTTTACTACAGAAATTTCACATCATTTACAAAATATAATGAATGTCTGATTTACACAACTCGATTTTAAATTGGCATTTCTTCAAACCCGATTTTCTCGAAAAGTTGTTTATTCGCGGCGCCCCACTATACGCCACTATGGAATACGGACGACGAAATGAGCAGTGAAATGAGCAATGAAATGAGCAAATGAGCAGTGAAACGAGTAAATGATCGGTGAAATGAGTCAATGAGGAGTGAAAATGAGTCAATGAGCATGTCAATGAGTAAAATGAGCAGGGAATGAGTCAATGAGCAGCATTAAAAACAAACGGGAATTTGGAGGGGTATTTACTAGTCAAGGGGACTCGTGATATAGAACCGGATAAACCGGCTAGAATCGGTTCTCCTCTCCCTTCCATCACTACCAAATATACAACAAAATGTACAAATTCGTCAAAATGCGTCGATTGCGTAACAAAATGCGTCAAAGCGTAACGAATTGCGTCAAAATGCGTCGATTACGCGACGAAATGCGTCAAAGCGTAATAGATTGCGTCAAAATGCGTAAATTGCGTCGTAAATTGCGTCAAAGCGTTACTAATTGCGTCGATTACTGGACGAAATGCGTCAAAGCGTAATAGATTGCGTCAAAATGCGTGAATTGTTTGTAGCTAATAGCACATCAGGATGACGGTTGAAACTTGTATTTTGCGCCCAAAATTGGTATTTGTATAGTAGGTCAGAGCTTAGCTACGTCTGATCATGGGGTGCGAGTTGAGCGCCATTGCCTTGCGTAATTGCGACTACAAACAGAAAGATATCGGTACTCCTTTAGGAATTACACAAGGTGCAGTTTATAAAATTTTGAAGAGACGCCGAGAGACCAGAAGTACTACACCTAAATCAAGGTCAGGCCAGCCCCGAAAGACAACCGCAAGGGAAGACCAATCTCTCATGAGACTTTGCCACAATGGCAGCATGAAGCCTGCACTTCGGCTACGAACAGAATGACTGAGGTTCATAGACTCGCACTTTTCGCACAAGACGGCCAATATGAAATCTTCTGCAAAGGCATCGGTATCGAAGACAGATTAGTCAAGCCTTGCTTGAGGGTTGTATCCTGCATATTATCCAGGGAGGTGGTGGTGGAATCATATGATATGGGGAGCATTTCACAGTAGGTCAAAATCACATCCATACGTGCTAAAAGGACAAATGAACCAGTATCAATACCTACATGTTCTTGATACAGATATGCTTCCGTTTGCAAGACGACACTTAGTGAACAATTTCGTGATACACATGATCTAAATGACAACGCCTCGGTGCACAAAGTCCGGCACCTGAGGGAATTCCTCGAAAATGAGAATGTAGAACACATGGATTTGCCGGCTTTAAGCCCATATATGTACCCTATAGAGAACTTATAGGCAGAAGTATCTCGCAGGTTAGGTAACATGGACAACCCACCCAACCACCCTGTTGAAACTTAGACACGCCCTCATTGCTTGCTGGCGAGATTTTCCACAATAAATCTTGGCAACCCTGGTCGAGGGAATGCCACGTCGCGAACATTACCTTGAGCTCACCAAGAACCCCCCTCGGTTCCTGAAGCTCTGTATACGCGACTCTCAACCGACAAGTTGTTGTTGGATCCAGCGACTTGCAGATCCGATATATACTGTTTGAATTTGTAAAAATGTCAAATACAACATATATAAAATCGATACACTTTATTCAGTTAGTACATTTTCAAAAGCGGGGTAGAAGTGAAAGTTATGAAATGTAAATAAACAGTTTGCGCTCCCTCTTTATTTATTTCTTGTCGAAGAATTAAATCATTCACGTTGACTGGTTCCAGTGTCGCCCATCAATACCATGAAAAGAAATCCCCGCTTGTAAAAAAATAAGTGAAATCAAGCGGACTTTGAATTGTAAATTATGGAAATGTCGACCAGTCACAGTCACACGCACATTAATTTTAAACCTTTACTTTAGACCTCTACATACTGCATGTACTGTTGGTAGGTAATTGTTGTATACTGAATTCATATAAAACGTAATCCTAACTCGTACGTTTGTCAACGTCAAATTGTTTTAAGGTCACACAATTTGACGTATTGTATATACAATGACGTATATATTAAAAGCTGTTTTATCCACTTTTGTAAAATGCATTTTTTACCTGACTTTGACATTAAAACACATAGCCTTGAAAGTCACCACGGATTTGAAAATAAATAAAATCATATACTGTCGCAAATCACAAAGTGCAAAGTAATTCTTTCTCAGATATATTATTTATGGAGTTTGTGCGTTCGTAGTTTGTGTTGTCTATATCAGTAGCATCGGCAACGTTTCTCTTTGATACATCGGTATGCCTGTAGATCAAAGCTTAAACCTTGAAAAGACCGTGACGACAATGTTTACCTACAACATCTGCGGTGATGCTAAATGTTTACCCACCTACAAAGTCATGTATTGACCGTTTTTGTTGCTCTGTGATAACAAGCCAATGTTTTCCATATATTTAAATGGAGATCGTCTGTATTTATATAATTCATGTTATTGTTGTTCATTTCTGCTGTTATATGTGATATGTAGTCTTCATTTATTCAAGGAAATACAAATTACATCAATATTGCAGAGGAAATTAGCATGTATTAGTTTATGTCGTCTGAAATGTGTCACTTAAGTGTAAATATTTCCATTTAAGTTTATACTGGATGTTATTTCCGAGATCGAGTCATGGCAAGCGTAGAGGACTAGCAAATGTGTTGTGGTTCGAACATTAATTTTACTACGACGATACCCACGGACAATACTAATGTAATGTGAATACCTGGTAACACAAATTATAGGATTCAGCAACATCAGCAACAAAAATGAGAATAACAATAATAATATTTTGTAACTTATTGACATCTTATACCGCCAGTATTGAGAAATGTTCCCTTCTCATTCGTTTGAGACTCACCCAACACACACTACTAGTACTAAAACACACCGAGGCAATCTTTCAAATCTTTAGTTGTTGTAACATATCGTCAACTTTCTTCCGCAACAAGCGATATAATCTTGATTAAATGTCCTTCAACCATTCTTATATACATTATTGTTTTGAAATTTTGATCAAACAATTAGATACATGTGTTAAGTAAGTTAAAGATAAACATTTGGACATTTTCTTTCAACACACCATTGTATGGATGAAAGAAGTATAAATGCTAAGATAAACAATTAACGGGTGAATGTAGTATGAAATGTACATCTGTTAAAAAGAAAAGTGAAAATTTCATCTGGAGGCACATGTGATTATATACATGTATGTATATTTAATCCACAATCTACAATTTTCATTAGAAAGTTTTAATGCTAACAAAAAAGTACTCAATGCTTCGTGGAGGACTGATACTCGAAAAAATGCCAAAAATTAAAACTTACCACCTGCATACCACCTGCACATGTATTCTTTAATCCCTTTTAGTGCCTAAATATGGAAACATTACTTACAACAACAATAGATAATAAAACAAAATGTATTTTTATCGATGAGAAGATATTTTCTACATACCAAATAGTGAGCAGTGATTATTCTTTCATTATAAAGCAGTAGGCTAGTTAAAATTGAAACAGTTCGTGAGTTGAATTAATTTCGTCTTTAAGAACATCGGTAAAAATGCATTAATCCATTGCTTTTTAATTAAAACAAAACATATACCTAAGACAAGATAACTGCAATTTGAAATATCACATGCAGTCGACTTTGGCGGGAAAATGTTAAAATACATCGTATTGATTAGGCATACAGACGCTGATTTTTGAGGGAAGATATTGTGCGGCTCAGTGATTGATTGCTTATATCCTGGGAAAGATGACATGAATGGAAATGGTTTTACTATTTTGCTGACAAAAATCAAGAAGTGATTGATATGAAAGAGATATGGAATTATTGAATTACAGAGTTATTTGCTTACCCAAGTAATATAAACACACGTACTGGGTTACGATCATAAGCGAGTTGGTGATTCCAAAACTAATCAGATTGCAGATAATGTTTTGTGCAATTTCAATAATTTTTATAGTTTGCCATTTCATCTTTCCAGGGTTTTAATTACATTTGCGAAAACAAATAATTTTGAGCAATATTCCTAATAATTAATCAGTTCCATTAAAGAGATGTGAAAACGTTCAAAAGGCCAATACACTAAAGAGGAACAACATCATGAAATATTGGGCTAGTAATGCTAGCTCGTGGAACTCAACAAGGAAGAAAAACATTATGAATATGCATCTTTTGAAAGAACTACCTGGTATGTTTTAGGATGCGTGCGTTTCAAGTAGCCTTTTTCGAAATGATGATATAATATACTTACTTATGTCGATGTTGATATAAAAACAAATCTGAAAAAGCATCGAAAAACATATGTAAATTTCTGTTACGTTTTGCCTTATATATTTGCTTATGTCGATGTTGATATTGATAAATCTAAAAAGTAGTTAATTATTCTAGTTTGGGGGCATGCTTGTCTCAATAGCTAGCGTAACAGAATTTGAAAGACAGTGTTAATGTCTAATCAAAGATAGTGTCAGTGTGTGTGATTTACCTTTAGGAAATGAAGTGTTAAAAATCGAACGTTAACTTGCGACAACTTTCTCATGAAAGTAGGGCAAGAAAATACTGATTAATTAAATGACGGTTCAAATATGTAACACGATCTGGTCCATGGGGGCCAAAGGCGGCAAATGTGAAATTGAGATAAAGGCAAAAATATGGAGTAAAACAATAAAATACATAAGACAACTTTAGAGTGTGCTAGACCTTGGTGTTTTCAGCATATGAATTATGATATCCTAATGTTTATATAATTATGGTGATAATTATAGTAACTCAATTGTCAAAAATGCCTCCTTTGGCCCCCGTGGTGCAGATCGTGTCACATATACTCTTGTTAATGAATAATTTTTTAAAGCAGTATATCTCAAGATGTGATAATGTTATTTGTTATTGCTTTTGATGAAAGATGGAATGGGGTGTGGAAAGTATGAATATCATTAATCGTACCATGTGTTTTGTTATGAGTATTTAGATAATAGCTCTATTGTTTTCAGACCCAGCCTTGTATTTATCGCCTGATATTACGAGTGGGCTTTATGGGCATCAAAATGCTTCAAAAAGTGTGCAGCGCCCTCAAGCGTCACCATACTTTATCTAGTGAAATGAGTGAATTATGATGCAAAATCCTTCAGATTATTTATATTTTGGTATATTGATATGATTTTGGTGTCTACATATATGTAAATGAAGTCTTGAGTCATGTTGTGATGGGCCAAATGGAATACACTGAGAACTTTACAGTGTTGTGAGTAACAGTAAGACATAAAAAACTGGTTGGAATCAGCAATTTTCTCTGGTTATTGTTTCAGAAGGTAGTAATCTGATATTATCATATACAGATCAGAGGTGGGTGGACAGGATATGAAGACATACGAATTAAAAAATAAATCGAGAACCAAAAAACAAAACCATCCCAGAGCCCAGAAGCCTCGAACCGAGGCTATTTGTCTGTATGCGCTTGAGATTTTCAACACTATTAATAATGGTAGCTCTATTGTGATACACATTAATGTTTTTAAGCAGATGAAATTACAAAAATATGGTACGTTTTCTGTCTTTGCTTGTCACGTGGTATATTGAAGTAATGAAGTTGCGATTATATGTTCAAATTTTCAAAATGGCACCAACAAGTCAGGTGGCCGCTGATCGTTTTGCTGACTACTTCCATCATAAGATCATTAACCTTCGTGACCGCCTTGATACCTCTTTAAACTCAGTTATCAACTTTGACTCTAATGGTACTTGCTCCAGCTCCTTTGATAGTTTCCATTCAGTATCTGAAGAGGAAGTTTCGAAGATTATTAAGTCTTCTCATATTACATCTTGCAAGTTGTACCCTCTGCCTGTCTCCACCACAAAGGAATGTATCGATGAGATGTTGCCTGGTATGACCAGGAGGCGGATGACATGATCGAGCCGGCAACTCGTGAAACCGCCCGGCCGTATGGCATTTTCCATATACTCGGTTAGTTTTGTGGGGTTCATTATCGAACCCCAACGGTTTTAGCTTGTATTTATATTATTTATCAACATAGGCCTATTTGTTTGTGATATTTCAAGCGTTTTAAAATTTCAAAATAATCCCATTCAATTACACGGTTGACGATGAAAAATTACTGAATTTAGGGACTGCACGTCATACACCACCTGGGTATGACGGCAATTGTGAATCAGTCGTTACTTTCTGGCTCTTTTCCATCAAGCCTGAAAAATGCAATTGTCACTCCACTTCTTAATAAGCCAACGCTTGATGCTGATGAACTTGCAAACTACCGGCCGATATCTAACCTGACCTACTCAGGCAAGTTGATTGAGCGCGTCGCCATAGCTCAACTTCAGTCTTATCTGCATGATAATGACCTCAATGCCTCCAAAAAATCTGCGTATCGTGCGCATCACAGTACTGATACTGCATTTCTCTGTCTTCAGTCAGATATTCTCTGTGCAGTTGACAAAGGTAACGAGGCTATTCTTGTCCTCCTTGATTTTTCGTCGGCTTTCGACACAATAGACCATCAGTTATTACCTCAGAGATTGGCTGCCAGATATGGCGTGTCTGGCACTGCACTTAAGTGGATTAAATTATATATTGAGAATAGAACAAAATGTGTCGTGATAGATGCAGTTTCAACCAGTGTTTCTCTCAGCTGCGGAGTGCCACAGGGATCGGTCGCTGGCCCGTTACTTTTCACCATGTACAATGCCCCTATGCAAGATCTCATATCAGCTCATGGTGTGCACACTATGGTGTATGCAGACGATACCCAACTTTATATGTGTTTCCACCCTGATGAACGAGCTCAGGCCATTGAAATGATTAAAAACTGCATTGTGGATCATGGACCGTTGCAAATAAATTGATCCTTAACGATGCCAAGACTGAACTCATCCATGTTACTTCCCGCTTCTCGAACAGGCCTGCTACAAACATATCGTTTGTAATCGGGGATTCCTTGATCAATCCTTCAAGTGGGTGTGCGCAATCTAGGCGCTGTAGTGGATTCCCACGTTTGTATGAAAGAGCAAATCGACAGTATCTGTAAATCTGCCCTAGTTGCAATTCGTCTAAGTCGCCGGTGATATGTCAATACTGTTTACATGGTAGCGGCGCAGCGTGGGTTCGAGCCCCACCTCTCTCCTATTATATTAGGAAAATGTCACAGGGAGAATTTATGTATGACGAAGAGAGGAGTAGTGCGGGGTAATGTATGTAGTATTGTATCAGTAAGTCCTATACTTCAATGTATATATAAAGTACTGACAGTGCAATAGCTGTTGAAAGTTGACCAAAACATATGCTATCGATTTCCTATGAAATCTATTTCAAGCAGATCATGTTAACAGTTTGGTAAAACATGTCTGAGGACTGTAAGTTTGCTGTGGAAAGGTGAGTGAAACATACTCTAACGATTTTCAATGATTGATATCCTGTCAACACTGACTTTATTCAGCACTTGTTTTGCATCTTAGAAAGAGAATATGACTCCCAATTATAAGACGTTCAATTCACCTCCTTCGTATAATTTGCAAGACGATAACGCCATGCGATGTTTGAAAGCCACAGCTGAAGGGGAACCTCAAATTCTTTTAAATAAACAGTGTTAAATGTCACAACTATTCAGCTAGCAACGATGTCAATTATGATTGAATTCGGATGTTCATCTCTACACAGTGACCATGGTCAATGAAACAAATAAAGTGAGAATCGACATCTTGATGAACAAAAACAAAATTATTAGGTGAAGTTACTGTTATACCAACCTGGTATCCCAACTAAACTGCCGTATATAGTCAGTTTACAAATGATCTTAAACTGATCATATGCGGCAGTTTAAGATATCTTGAATAGCGCCCTCTGTTGAACGTATTTTCATTGTAGTGAATAAATATTTCAGGTAATGTGCGACACTATGGAATATAAAAAGCAGGATATTGGTATGTTAAAAATTGAAATGAGGTATGGGGCTGGCTGGGGGTGGCTACGGGGCGTTATCTCAAGGACAATATTGTTCAAGGTTGCGCCGCAGGCTTACAAAGAAACAATCTCAAGGACAATATTGTTCAAGGTTGCGCCGCAGGCTTACAAAGAAACAATAGCAATCAAGGTTGCGCCGCAGGCTTACAAAGAAACAATAGCAATCAAGGTTAAACTTTAAATTAACACCCGATAGAGGGCAGGGCCTGAAGAATGAGGGAAATTATGGGGTAAATATTTAACGGAATAAACTGCATAATCATATTATTTAGATTTATTCCGTTAAAAATCTTATTTTAACTTATCAAATTACTAGTTTTTATATTCTATGGTGTCAAATATTTATTCACAACGTTGTAAATACGCATTAAATGCGATTAATAACAACAGAGGGCGCTATCACTTTTTCTCATAAACTGCCGCATATGATCAGTTTAAGATCATTTGTAAACTGACTATATACGGCAGTTTAGTTGGGAGACCAGGTTGGTTATACACATTTCTTTGACGTCAAAATAGAACATGTGTTGACTTTGTTTTTGTCAATATGTTTCTTCTCCAAATAAGGCCAGTGTTAGACAAAAATACCTTTTTAGCCACAAATGGTAAAACATATCTTTCCTTAAAGGTGAACCTCATTGAAAATAAAGTTATATATCAATGGAAAGCTTATGATATCAGGATATTAAAAATAATTTTTTCCGATTTTTTGATGGCCAATAAAGCTGAAAAATTAAAAAATGAATGAATTTTTGGTCTTTTTAAGGCGCCCAAAAAGCACCCAAATCAATCGTCTTTGACCTTGAGAATGCTCGTGACGTAAGCTCAGGGTTCGCAGTCACGTGATCCTACTCGAGCTTACTCGGAAACACGTAAACAAGACTTGCTTCCTGTACTTTGCAAGCTGCCCGGCAAGTCTGATTTTCACAATAAAGCTTGAAATGAGAAGAATCTTCAAGTTGCTGATTCCTTCTATATATATTAGAAATAATAGAATTATTGTCAACACGAAAATGTTCCGTAAATTTTTGACAAAATCAGTCAGGCTGGCTGGGTATAACTGGGTAATTGAGTTTGAATTTCGCGCTGGGATCAATTCCATGCGCAAATGATTGCTGGTACCGTATACCGTTCATGTCATGGACTGAATAAACATGATCGAATAACAAATTATATAACTTGTTTGTGACATTCCCTATTCTTGATTCATTTTAAAATATCTGATTTTTAAAAATATCGTCTTGTAGTAATCAAAAAATTAATAAAAAAACCGCCGATTTCATCAAATCCAGCCCATAAAGGTTTTCATATTTAGCGCATTGCGGTAATACATTCTCCCGGTACATTCTTTCCACACAATCCCCGACACAATCACGATTGAAAGAAACAGATACTTTATTATAAAATAAATACAATTTAGGCTTAGTAGACCGTTATTTGATGGAATTCTGAAATCTGAATAAAATTAAAATATTGTCACTTGTGTCACGATTCTTTTAATGATACTACAATCAGTGTACTGAAAAAGTGAAACATTCATGTTTTATGGATTACCGAACACGATGCGTAAATTGCTGCTTTTATGCTGAAGAAATTACAGGCAGCCGCGCCGATCAAGATGGGCAAACACAGCGACTCGCTTCGTGTCTCCGGTAGCACAAGTTTGCGCCGTGTTTCAGCAGATTTGATCAATCGTTCCCTTATATTTGGAACATTTACAGGAATAAATTTTGCTAATGAAGTAGCAATAAGTTGGAAATATCAGAATGTGAATATCAAATCGGTCATTTTGTCTGCAAGTGCCTACAGTACGTACAGTCGCGGATACGGAACACTCGGCGACTGAGTTCACCCCGCCCCGTATGTATCTACGAGTTCGCCTATCATACATGACCGGTTGTAAAGTTAAGAAATAATTAAAAAATCCCGTACATGTACCTTATTCTATTCCTTCATTTTCTCATTGTGATAAGTTCATCTCAACTTGGGTGTGACGATCTGAACTGGTATACTAGCAGTTATTTTTTGCAATCTGTTTTCATTCCGGTTCTTCGGCGAATCTTCGCTCTTCGCTCTTCGTGCTTTACTGTAATATTCCCTGCATATCGTGGATGGCTTGGCCTATCCCAAATCACCCCGGCCAGCACTTTTCCCATTTTTTAATCCACACACTATATTCAGGAACTTCATTCTTGATTTGATCATGATGTTTCCTTCATGTTATTCTTATTTTATTGAAGATATTTTTCATGTAAAGTAAGTTGACAATGACTGAGTTCGTGCATTGGCCCGATGCATGCCACAGTAATGCATGGACATTGTGTTTACAATCAAACCCGGAAGTAACTGTGTGTCCCCGTGCTGACGTCATCATCGAAAGCGCCCAATTTGAACGATTTCGTTTTGTAATTTAGGGGGGGTGCCAATATCCAATCTTTGCATGGAGATTATGTCTATCCTGGTGCGTTAGGCAAATAAAAAATATTCTTTTCTGCTTCCTGGCATCATAAGCTTTCCATTGATATATAACTTTATTTTCAATGAGGTTCACCTTTAATAGATCAAAAGTTCAAGATATGAGGCCAATATCCAAAAAATAAAAAAATGTTCCTTAACTAAAGTGTCCAAATTACACACAGAAATGCTAACTTGGGTGTCTTTTCTGTTTCTGTAGTGTTTTCCAAAAATTCCAGAAATTCCAAAGATTTGTGTGTGATTTCCTCTAACATTCTACGCAGATATGCAATAACTTAAATTCCTTTCAGGTATATATTTATCAACAGATATAAAACCCAAAATAGCTTTTATTACTCGAAAAAAATGGAAAATTGATATGTAGTCGGTTCAGTACTCTACTAAGTATCCTTTAACTCAGGAGGAGGCTCATATGATACGATACCACATACATTAATATTGACAACAGTATTCCCGTTTATGTGAGGAATAAAATCTTATCACCTGGCTACCACCTGCAAAATGTGTGATTTATTTCATTTTGTTACCTAGGTATGGAAAAATCCTCCTTAAATAAACAGCAACATAGAGCGAAATCCATCTACCCACACATACAAATATAGTTTGTTTTCTGTTGTAAGGTTAACTTAACTTACAATGAATCTAATGAGCAAAATCGAGAAGTGATTCTCAATTCATCGTGTGTACAACACAGTGCGGTTTTAATCATAAATCTTTGATTTGTACATATTGACAAGGGTCGTGATTTGAATTAATCAAGTAAAAATGGCGGAGAAGGTTACATTTGTCGTGCCTACGCACACACACTGATTTCTTAATGAAAAAAACTGTTTTCTCAATGGGCTTTGCGTATAGGAAAATATGACATATGGCTTTTTTTTTTTATCTTAAAGAAGATATTTGAGTGGAATGCTTTTACGATATTACTGACAAAGATCAAGTAGTGATTGATATGAAAGAGATAAGGAGGTATTGAATTACAGTGTTATTAGCATGTACCCCATTAGAACAAACATTCGTACTGGGTTACGATCATAAGTGGTTTGGTGATTGCAGAGTGGATCAAATTCCAGCGAACTTATTTCAATTATTTCTTTTGTGTGCCACCCCATATATTTCAAGGTTTTAATTATATAAACTAGTTCAACATGTTACATTAAAGGGACACCAAAATTTTCAAGCTAATACAGTGAAACAACGTTAAATTTGGCTAGTAATCTTATCTCTTGGAACCATATCCTAAAATGTTTGAGGATACATACAGGTTCTATTAAGAAACCTGTTTCAGGAAGGATGAAAGTACTTGTATGATGACTTTCTAATTGCAAGTAGGTTAATTATTCTGTTTTTTATATTGTTTTCATACCAGTACATCTCTTTAACGCAACACAGTTCATCCATGGGATTTAATATTCATTGAATATTAGGCCGCGAATATCTATAATATCCCATGTTGGGCTACTGGTAAGATAGGGATTTCCTTTCATAATTTAGACAATAATAACTGCGCACCATCTATTTTGAGGTCATTGTGTGAAATCGGAGGGTTTTGTTTTGGGCTGAGGTATTTTTCCGAAGGAGCGGTAGCTCCCGAGGAAAAATACCGAGGCAGGAGTCATTGTGAGTTATTAATGACCTCGCAATTAGTGCGCGGTCAGGCAATCAATTTCTTTTGATTGGATCACAGGTTTCGCGTATATTAATGAGGTTATGAATTAGAGGTTAATCACTGCGCATCGGTTATTTGGAGGGCATTGTGAAAAATCTAAACATTTTGCCTTTGGAACCGAGGAATATCCCGACATATTAGGGTGGTGCGTTTAAATGTACACTAGCAACTAAACTTTTTGGTAAACAAAGCATTAACAGTGTTTTACACCATTGGAAACCTTCTAAATGTTATTGTCAAATGTTTGTATGCTTACATTTATACATTTGCTTAGGAACTGGCACCTCCCTGGTTTTTTTGGCATCTATTTTTCCATCCTCTCTCGCCTTCCAGCAAATTTGGGAGAATTGTATGCTTTTCCGCTTCCGCTTCCGGTCCTTTGGTTTTGGATGAAATCTCCTGGCCCAAGCCTTACAGACAAAACTACGGCTGCGATAAGTGCGATTCATCATCTTAGCCACTTCTGTCAAGCTATTGCCATCACTGTGAAGCTTAACAACACGATCCAGTTCAGCATCGGAGGCAGATTTCCCTCTCTTTCCTCCCATCATGTGACTTTGTTTACGTTCTGTCCCTTTAAATTTAAGGCCGGAAGGAGCTTTTTCCTCACCAATCACAAAGACAGCGAAAAAATTATGAAAATCCGTTCAGAATTAGTCGAGTTTGGTATGGAATGAAAGCTTAAGTCTTCAAGATGCAGAAAATAACTTTCTTTGACTAAACACAGCCGTAGGCCAAATGCCAGAGGGCGACAAAGCAATTTCCAGCTAGTGTACATTTATATAACCGATGCAAAGTTATTAACCTCATTCATAACCGTCACTTTGATCTTTTAACTTTACAAAATAACACAAAATTTTCCTCAAAAGTTTGTAAAATAAACAATTTTTACATCTTCCTTCCCCAAAATCGATCAGGCTAAAACAAAACGACCAATAACAAAAGTGCGTATCAGAATCTGTGCAAATATGGTAGCGCGCAATCCAAATACGGCAGCCAGCGCGCGCGCAGTTCGTTAGACGCACAATACGGCGCACGCAGAAGTCAATTGTGTGCGACATTGGAACAATTACGCATTTTGCGGTCAATTGTGAGATATTAATGACCTCGATTTGCGTTCGCGTTTTCACAAATGATAAAATATGATTGGATCGCATGCATCGCGTTTATTAATGAGGTTATGAATAGAGGTTAATAACTGCGCATCGGTTATTTGGAGGGCATTGTGAAAAATCTAAGCGTTTTGCCTTTGGAACCGAGGAATATATTCCGAGGTCCAAAGCAAAATGTTTAGATTTGTCACAATGTCCGACATATTACCGATGCAAAGTTATTAACCTCATTCATAACCGTCACTTTGATATAATCACTGTACAAAATAACACGATTTTTTGCTCAAAAGTTTTTAAAAATAGACGATTTTTACATCTTTGCCTTTCAAAAATCGATCAGGTTAAAACAGGACGACCAATAACGAAAGTGCATATCACAATCTGTGCAAATATGGTAACGCGCAATCCAAATGCGGCAGCCAGCTTGCACACAGTTTGTTCGACGCACAATTCGGCGCTCGCGGAGGTTACTTTCGAACAATTACGCATTTTGCGGTCAATTGTGTGATATTAATAACCTCGATTTGCTTTCGCGTTTTCACAAATAACTACATGTAAATGGATCACAAGTATCGCGTTTATTATTTATGTTATGATCCATTATAAGGGGTGGCACGCCCGTTAGATTAATGTTTAATCAGAGTATGATCATGCCATTGAATAATACGATCTTGGGGCGTAAGAAACCCGATTTAAATAATTTCTTGAGATACGATGTTTGTACTTTCATATATCCTGACCAAAATATACTATTAATAATGAGGTATTATGAAGACAACTTCAATCACACATCATTGATTGATTCGGCCTGAACGAAAGAACCCAAGATCATTGTTAAGCTAGCCTCATTGGAAAACGCGGTCACTACAAACATGCAATTTGATTATACGTTTGTCCTTTCGTACTTTCATATGGGCGATATATCAAATTTATATATCCGTATGGTGTTGAGTAAAAGTAGGAGGCACTATAATAGACTACCACTGTTTTCTTATGTTACTGTATAGCATTGGTGTTAACCATGACATTTGTCATCATGGGTAACAAACCGAATTTTTAATTAGTGTATCCAACAAATAAATAATACTTATATACATTTGAAAACAAGATTACGATACAAAGGACAGACGAGCTTTACTTGTTCTATTCTATACGGATCAATATTTTGATGCATATAATTCATTCTGCAATCCATACGATAATAATCCACGTGAATCCTGTCACTATTCTAAACCTCATTTTATGAAACGGATTTGGTTCCCAAAACCGTTCATACCATTTCCACTTATTTGATTCTTTTGATCAACTTTCTTCTTCACAGATTTTCTTCTGGCGTTGAAAAGAAATGAAAGGATGGAACTGTGATCCACCTTCAAGAAGCAAACCTTGTCATATCTATTCAGTTACTGGTATGCTTTTCTAAAGCTTTACCGATCACGCCTTGGGATAGAAGCAAAGGGTCTTACAGCTTAATATTACACAATGCTTCTAGATTCAATATTTGTCTTCCTGTCTTTTGCATTGTAATTTCGCCAATTATCATATCAGACAGTTGTACACAATATATTAGGGGTTTGACTTCTAACTTGAAAAAAAATATATACCGGCTAGAGACTTAAGCACCACTGACGGCAGTTGCATGTTTGTGATAATGTACATTATATTAATTTCATCCTTATGAGAGTTTCTGTCATGATAAATTATGATAAGCTGTTTAACCCTAGAACTACTGAGGCTTTTTTTGTTGTAACACTGACTACGAAGTGGTTTTGTTGTACCCGCCTAATTTTCACTTATAAACGTTATAATAGTTATATTTGATATCAATGTGTAAATATGGGCGGGCCTCTTCTATCTAGTGATACCAAAATAAATACAAACATTCCCCACTTAATGTCGCCATGACGTCATAATGTGAGCATCCTTATGCAAATTTGGGAAATTCTGGCTATGAACAAAAGGCTAAAATTCTACGAACATACCATTTTCACCAAATGTTTTCCTAAATATAAAATGAAATTACTATTTCAACCTAACTAACAAGTACAAAGTCAGTAGCAATTTACAAGAGCGAAAAAAAAGGATTTGACTGTAGAAACCAATGGTGGGCCTCAACAACCCCTCCCCCTGTGCATTCTTTGATGACCGGTCCTACTCCCGGGTAAGGTAAAAAAAAAAAAAAAATCATCACTAAAATGAGCATTTATTTATGACGGATACAAAATCTTAGGGTTTAATGGTGGTTGGTACAACCGCCTTAGCCTCGGTGTTAGGGCGTTAGGGCGACTGGGATAGTGTTTGTTTTTGTTTGTTTTGTTCTGCTTTGTTTTTTGTAAGTCTTGCCCACCTAATGCTGCTGTTAGTATATCAGATTGCTAGTGGCCCTACCGGTCATGGTTTAAGAAAACAGGAAAAAAAATCATTTAGTAACAACTACAGGTGCTCAACAACTACAGGTGCTCGATCTATTATAAGCTCCCTTGGATGATCTTTCTCCCTGCCAAAAACAGGGAGAAAGATCCCTAGTTGCTAATAAACCCCATCCTACTTGTCCTTAAAGGACGAAATGTTGCGCATAATTATGATATGATGCGTGCAGTGTCATATTTTCCAAGCCTTTAAGCATTTTAAGTAACTCTCGGGTCAATATATATCACGATTGTTTTGACTCGCCAAATGTAGTTAAAATGTATAACAGTCTAAGTTCACCAATGTCAATACATCTGTCTAATAACTTCACTTATTCCCTGCGTTTGATTTCTGTTTAAACATTACATTCAGAACAAGAGATCGGGCTATTTATTTTGGGTTCAAATCACTTATGAGCAGAACTCACTAGGTAAATACCCTAACTTTTGAGTTGTCACGAATGCAAACGTTACAAGTGCTACAAAACACAAGTGGGAGAGGAATTTATCGAACGCTCTTGTTTTCATTTGATCAGTGTATACATTGAGACGTTTCCCTGTTAGTTTCCCCGGGTATCAGATGTGCTATGGAGGTATAGATAACAATAAAAATACAATACATAACACTTGTTACAAACTAGTCTAGGAGGGTCGATTAAATGTTACTTCGCATGACATCTCAAGATTGTTCATTTAGGTTAATGTAAGTAGTATTTGCTTACATTTTTAACAACATGTCTCCAAAATTGTGCAACTCTTTTGTCATTGTAGATCAACCCGACGAATGCGAGCTGAAAAATTAAAAAGGCAATCTGGATTTAAAGAAAAAAGTCAATATAGGGATGTCGAATACCTACTTTCTACCATAATATGGGTCATTCAATTTGAGAAGTGCTAATACTTAGCAGGAAACTTTTATTGGCAGAGAAAAATCGATTTTTGTTAGATAATGTGGATGCAATAATCTTGTTAAAGACATATTTAACCTACGACATGCTAAAGTACCATGTAGACCGAAAGGCATATTATACATAAAACGGTTTCATGTACTCGAGGCAATGAAAGATAATATTAGAGTTGATAAAGATAGCATGATTTTAAATGCAAAACAAATATGCCATAAAGATGTCTATTTCCAAGCACGAAATGCAATTTACGTTAGCAACAAAAGTCCAAGCAGCAACAGGAATCTGAACAGCAATTAAAAAAAAATGAAATTTTTAACAACAAGCAATGTTGTCCTTCCATCCGCTGTAAACTCACCACCGGAAGTAATTTTTACAATCGGTTAATCGGGCAGCTTCCCATTCATATCTCTTTGTACCATAATTCAAATGTTCTTCAAAGATAAATACTTGATGAACATTTTTTGTCCTAAAATATCAACGTTGTGTTCTAACAAGTAGATAAATTTGGGAAATTCTGGCTATGAACAAAAGGCTAAAATTCTACGAACATACCATTTTCACCAAATGTTTTCCTAAATATAAAATGAAATTACTATTTCAACCTAACTAACAAGTACAAAGTCAGTAGCAATTTACAAGAGCGAAAAAAAAAGGATTTGACTGTAGAAACCAATGGTGGGCCTCAACAACCCCTCCCCCTGTGCATTCTTTGATGACCGGTCCTACTCCCGGGTAAGGTGTTGGAGTAAAAAAAATCATCACTAAAATGAGCATTTATTTATGACGGATACAAAATCTTAGGGTTTAATGGTGGTTGGTACAACCGCCTTAGCCTCGGTGTTAGGGCGTTAGGGCGACTGGGATAGTGTTTGTTTTTGTTTGTTTTGTTCTGCTTTTTTTTTGTAAGTCTTGTCCACCTAATGCTGCTGTTAGTATATCAGATTGCTAGTGGCCCTACCGGTCATGGTTTAAGAAAACAGGAAAAAAATCATTTAGTAACAACTACAGGTGCTCAACAACTACAGGTGCTCGATCTATTATAAGCTCCCTTGGATGAACGTCTACAGCGTATTCAGAACACTGCTGCGTGCTTGGTCACTTTAACTAGAAAGAGATCTCACATCACTCCAGTTTTAAGAGATCGAGTTACATTGGCTGCCGGTTGGTTACAGAATTGTTTACAAACTGTTGCTCCTTGTTTTTAAATCACTAAATGATCTTGCACCAGAATATATCAAATGTCTCCTCCAACCATATAACCCTCCTCGTATGCTCCGTTCTAGTGATAAATCGCTTCTCTGCGAACCCCGTTCAAAACATTCATGGGGGGATAGGGCTTTTTCAATTGCTTCACCACGTCTCTGGAATACTCTGCCAACCCACATTAAACTAAGTACATCTTTAACACAGTTTAAAAGTTCTTTAAAAACTCACTTAATGAAAGAAGCATTTTACTGATGTGCATCACCATATTTTGTTCACCTATTGATTGTTGTTCATGTGTAGATTAAGTTGTAATGAAAATTAATTTTTATTTTGTAGTTTAAGTTAATCTTTGTATCGCGCCTTGAGCGCCATTGATTTGGTGGAGATGTGCGCATTAGAAATTCACATTATCATATCATATCATTATCATGATCTTTCTCCCTGCCAAAAACAGGGAGAAAGATCCCTAGTTGCTAATAAACCCCATCCTACTTGTCCTTAAAGGACGAAATGTTGCGCATAATTATGATATGATGCGTGCAGTGTCATATTTTCCAAGCCTTTAAGCATTTTAAGTAACTCTCGGGTCAATATATATCACGATTGTTTTGACTCGCCAAATGTAGTTAAAATGTATAACAGTCTAAGTTCACCAATGTCAATACATCTGTCTAATAACTTCACTTATTCCCTGCGTTTGATTTCTGTTTAAACATTACATTCAGAACAAGAGATCGGGCTATTTATTTTGGGTTCAAATCACTTATGAGCAGAACTCACTAGGTAAATACCCTAACTTTTGAGTTGTCACGAATGCAAACGTTACAAGTGCTACAAAACACAAGTGGGAGAGGAATTTATCGAACGCTCTTGTTTTCATTTGATCAGTGTATACATTGAGACGTTCCCTGTTAGTTTCCCCGGGTATAAGATGTGCTGTGGAGGTATAGATAACAATAAAAATACAATACATAACACTTGTTACAAACTAGTCTAGGAGGGTCGATTAAATGTTACTTCGCATGACATCTCAAGATTGTTCATTTAGGTTAATGTAAGTAGTATTTGCTTACATTTTTAACAACATGTCTCCAAAATTGTGCAACTCTTTTGTCATTGTAGATCAACCCGACGAATGCGAGCTGAAAAATTAAAAAGGCAATCTGGATTTAAAGAAAAAAGTCGATATAGGGATGTCGAATACCTACTTTCTACCATAATATGGGTCATTCAATTTGAGAAGTGCTAATACTTAGCAGGAAACTTTTATTGGCAGAGAAAAATCGATTTTTGTTAGATAATGTGGATGCAATAATCTTGTTAAAGACATATTTAACCTACGACATGCTAAAGTACCATGTAGACCGAAAGGCATATTATACATAAAACGGTTTCATGTACTCGAGGCAATGAAAGATAATATTAGAGTTGATAAAGATAGCATGATTTTAAATGCAAAACAAATATGCCATAAAGATGTCTATTTCCAAGCACGAAATGCAATTTACGTTAGCAACAAAAGTCCAAGCAGCAACAGGAATCTGAACAGCAATTAAAAAATGAAATTTTTAACAACAAGCAATGTTGTCCTTCCATCCGCTGTAAACTCACCACCGGAAGTAATTTTTACAATCGGTTAATCGGGCAGCTTCCCATTCATATCTCTTTGTACCATAATTCAAATATCAACGTTGTGTTCTAACAAGTAGATAAAATACTTGGAATTAAAATAAAAGTTTAACAAGTGTATATACGTGTATTGTAGTAGGTAATTTACAGGCCTGTAAGCAACACAGCGTGTAAGTACCCGAATAAATTAATATATTTTCAGCTGATTTTTGAAGAAAATTGAAAAAAAAAAAAAAAAAAAAACATTATCTTTAAACAAAATGTAAACTAGTGCCTCCCCGTTTTTCTCAATTTGTTCTCCATATAGATAAATTGGCATAATATTACCATCTTCTATAAGCTGTGTCTGTATTTCTTATTTTCTTTAGAGGTTAATTATTCTGCTTTGAGGCCATTTTTATCGTAATGTTTCGCGTACTAACCGAATTTGTAAAACTATATTAACACAGACACATTTTGGAAGCGCTATCTATATCTTTCCAGTATACATAAATACGAAATTATCTTTCAAGAAATGTTTTGTTAAAAGAAATGTTTTCCAACGGCCACAATTGCTCTAAAAGTTCTTATGTTGATATTATACAAATATTAACTGTCTATGAGTGTGATGGTCGAAATATAATCACGAGGTGAAAGATGGATTGTTCCATTCCACGAGCCGGAACGGCGAGTGGAATGGAACAATACATCTTTCACCGAGTGATTATATTTCGACCATTACACGAATTTAAGACAGTTAATATTTGTTTTATATCACTCATGCATAAATTCTATTACTAAAATACTATTTAAGGTAGGAAATACATTTTTTCATCAACATAACACCATGTTTTGCCGTGATATATTTCACATTTTGGGGTCCACTCCATAACTAAATCAACGAGTCCAAGAGTCAGCGCACGGCTTGCGCGCAGGCGCACTACGGCAGAGCACATGATGGTAAAGACTATCACACGGAGAGGGTGATAGTAAAAATGGCAAATGGTAATCAACCAATGAACTGTCTAGAATTTATGTATGAGTGATATAATTGATTCTAAATGATCGGTATTGTCTGTAAGTTTCTAATATAAGTAGGTTATTTATTCTGCTTTGAGGGCATTCTTGTCTTAATGCTCTGCGTGCTAGTCCTTCGCTTCAACGGAAATATTTCCAAGTTTTGAAATATTTTCTCAAAATATCTAGAGCTATCTTAAGAACTACTGAACCAATACTAGGCTTGTTTGTACTCATTTTAATACATTTTTCACGCTGATTCCAAATATAGTCATGCAAATTTACATTTCTGAAATGTTTGAATTAAAGACAGTCGACACCCGCGTGAAGAGAGTTAATGCCTAGCATAATATATTTTTTTACAATTATATGTCTAATCGGAACAAATGTAAATTTGTGTTTCTTCTTTTAAATTAAACGTGAACATTAAATGCATCTACAATTTTCCCAGAAAGTAGGTCAAGTAAACATGGACTAATTTCGTTGCTAATAAATGCTTGTCAAAACATTTATTCTCCAAATATTCACTGAACCATAGTAAGTGTATTGTTATTGGTCATCAAATATTGATTTTAAAGTTGAATATTGTATCTGATATGGCTGCGATAGAAAAATGAATAATTTTGAGGAGTGACAAAGTTTATGTTGAGGCATCTGTTGTTGACAAAGAAGCAAAATGTCTGAACCCAACATACAAACTATATACGTTTTACACAATATACCTTTTTTGTATGTATGAAACGCATCATATCACTTCATTATTCAGTGTACAACAAAGACCCGTGATTACTTGTTAAAATGTCTCATTGGAAAACACGGTCGCAGTACAAGCATGCATACGATTACACGGGTTGCGTTCACTCCGCTTTTTACCAAACTGCAAGAGTTTCTAGAATGCTGTTAAAATGAGAAAAATTTTAATGCTAATTTATTGCACTTTCTAGGGAAGCTTTTTTTTTTTTTTAAATAGCCGAGTGAGGAGTTTTCAAGGAAATAGTTTTGTGTAAAAACTGAAGCATCCTATGTATAAAAGAATATGTGAATATTAGTGTACATCATATATAACGATTCGTGATACCCAAGAGTGCTATACTTTATGTGGTGTATGAGGCAGAGAATTTAATTTTAATTTTATATACGCCAAAACAATTTTCTAATTCAGTGAGAATGACGACAGAAAAAACGTTGAAAATTATATGTAAAAATTACATTAGACCCCGCTAAAGATTATTGTTTCGTTTTTATGGTAATCTAATCTTTCATTTTCTGAAATAAACTTCGGGGTCTAATGTGGATTTTTTTATACGTCTATTGACAAGGAAAATGGTTAGCTCCATACTGATCTATATGACCACGTGCAGTACACCCATGCAGTCCTGAGAGTCAAAATCGATAATGTATCATGGTATTGTGCACGTATACTATATGCCCATGTATTGTCGTATTCATGTATGTAGAACACGCTATTGTGAACAGTTAAGCGTTATATAATACACATTAATGTTTTTAAGTAGATATAATTCCAAAATATGGTACGAATGCCAACAAGTCAGATAGCCGAGCGGTCCAAGGCGCTGGAAGTAGACCAATGCTGTATCCATAGCTCTTTAAATTTCCTATTAGGGGGGGGGTCATATTAGGGAAATGTGGCTGGGAGAATTTATGTATGGCGTATAGGAGTGGGTTGCGTTTATTCTTACATACTACATAAAGACATGGAATGTCAACAGTATGGTGTTTAGAAACAATGATTAACCCTATATGGCTACGGATGGGGGCTGCGCTACTCCTAGGATTTGTTATCCACCACAAAAAAAACTGCACGCGTTTACGCCCATACGACCTAAGCTAATCATAGATCCATCCTTTGCGCTCATTTTAGGGATACAATAGTTTTACATCAGCACCTTACATGGGGGTATGCACTGGTCGTCAAAAATTACCATAAGGGGGGGGGGGATTGGTAATGCCCACCATTGAATTATACAGCAAAATGAATGATTTTTATTTCACTGAGTCAAATTATTCCAAGAGCTACTGACCTTTTTAAGCATTTTTGAAGAATTTTTTGCCGAAAATCAATTTTTGCCTATACTTTTGTACATAGCTAAAATTTCCCAAATGTGCATGAGCGCCTTCACATTTATAATTGACGGTCGATATCCTGTCAACACTGACTTTATTCAGCACTTGTTTTGCATCTTAAAAAGAGAATTCGACTCCCAATTATAGAACGTTCAATTCAACACCTTCGTATAATTTGCAAGACGATAACACCATGCGTTGGAACTGGCTGAAAGCCACAGTTAAAGCAAACGCATTCCTTTAAATAAACAGTGCTGAATGTCATAAACTATTCAGCTGGCAACGATGTTAAATTCATCGTGACTACGCACATACACTGATTTCTCAATGGGCTTTGTGTATATATAGGGAAAGATGACATATGGCTTTTTTGTAAAGAAGATATTTGAGTGGAAATGCTTTTACGATATTACTGACAAAGATCAAGTAGTGATTGATATGAAAGAGATAAGGAGGGGTTGAATTACTGAATATTAGCATACCCCAATAGAACAATCACACGTACTGGGTTACGATCATAAGTGGTTTGGTGATTGCAGAGCGGATCAAATTACAGCGAACTTTTCATTTAATTTCAGTTATTTTTTTTGTGTGCCACCCCATATATTTCAAGGTTTTAATTATATAAACTAGTTCAACCTGTTACATTAAAGGGACACCAAAATGTTCAAGCTAATACAGTGAAACAACGTTAAAATCTGGCTAGTAATCTTATTTCTTGGAACCATATCCCTAAATGTTTGAGGATACATACAGGTTCTATTTTAAGAAACTTGTTTCAGGAAGGATGAAAGCACTTGTATGATGACTTTCTAATTGAAAGTAGGTTAATTATTCTGTTTTTTATATTGTTTTCATACCAGTACATCTCTTTAACGCAACACAGTTGATCCATGGGATTTACTATTCATTGAATATTAGGCCGCGAATATCTATAATATCCCATGTTGGGCTACTGGTAAGATAGGGATTTCCTTTCATAATTAGAGGTTAATAACTGCGCATCGGTTATTTGGAGGGCATTGTGAACAATCTAAACATTTTGCCTTTGGAACCGAGGAATATCCCGAGTGGCATAGCCCCGAGGGATCCGAGGTCCAAAGCAAAATGCTTAGATTTGTCACAATGTCCGACATATTACCGATGCAAAGTTATTAACCTCATTCATAACCGTCACTTTGATCTAATCACTTTACAAAATAACACGATTTTTTTGCTCAAAAGTTTGTAAAAATAGACGATTTTTACATCTTTGCCTTTCAAAAATCGATCAGGTTAAAACAGTACGACCAATAACGAAAGTGCATATCACAATCTGTGCAAATATGGCAATGCGCAATCCAAGTGCGGCAGCCAGCGCGCACACAGTTTGTTCGACGCACAATTTGGCGCTCGCGGAGATTACTAATAATTTACTTTCGAACAATTACGCATTTTGCGGTCAATTGTGTGATATTAATGACCTCGATGTGCGTTCGCGTTTTCACAAATAACTACATGTAATTGGATCACAAGTATCGCGTTTATTATTTAGGTTATGAACCATTATAAGGGGAGGCACGCCCGTTAGGTTAATGTTTAATCAGTGTATGATCATGCCATTGAATAATACGATCTTGGGGCGTAAGCAACCCGATTCAAATAATTTCGTGAGATGCGATGTTTGTACTTTCATATATCCTGGCCAAACATACAAACCAAAATATACTATTAATAATGAGGTGTTATGAAGACAACTTCAATCACATATCATTGATTGATTCGGCCTGAACGAAAGAACCCAAGATCATTGTTAAGCTAGCCTCATTGGAAAACGCGGTCACTGCAAACATGCAATTTGATTATACGTTTGTCCTTTCATACTTTCATACGGGCAATATATCAAATTTATATATCCTATGGTCCCAGGAAACACAAAAATGTTTTAAAAACGTTTTAAATAAGTTGTATTTTGGCTTTTGGTTTAGGTAAAACATTTTAATAACATTAAAATGTCGGGTTATATAAAGGTCATGAAATCGTTTTAAAACGTTTTGTATAAAAACACACGCTTCAACAATATTTTTAAAATGTTTTCGAAATGTCATTGTAAACTATTTTTGCAAACATTTTTGGCCAAATATTTTGTCAACACTTAAATAACATTATGTTAAAATATTTGCACCCAGCAAACATAGGAATGTTCTTAAAATGTTTTTTTTTTTTTTTTTTAATAACATTTAAATGTCGGGTTATATAAAGGACATGAAAACATTTTAAAAACGTTATTGTAAATATTTTGGGCAAACATTTTTTGCAAAATATTTTTTCAATCCCAAAATAACGTTCTGTGCTGTTCAAAAATGTTTTTGGAAAGTTACTAAAACGTTTTTATACCATTTATATAACCCGACATTTAAATGTTTCCTGTAAAACATTTGTATTTGCTGTGCAGTAAATTACCAACAAATGTTTTTGAATGTTATACAAACGTTTTATACCATTAATGTACCCTTTATATAACCCGACATTTAAACGTTTTCTGACAACCTTTTATAATCTTTTGCGAATGATGTCAAAAACGTTTTGTGTTTGCTGGGGTGTTGAGTAAAAGTAGGAGGCACTATAGACTACCACTGTTTTCTTATGTTACTGTATAGCATTGATGTTAACCATGACATTTGTCATCATGGGTAACAAGCCAAATTTTTAATTAGTGTAGCCAACAAATGAATAATGCATATATACATTAGAAAACAAGATTACGATACAAAGGACAGACGTGCTTTACATGTTCCATTCTATACGGATCAATATTTTGACGCATATAATTCATTCTGCAATCCATACGATAATAATCCTGTCACTATTCTAAACCTCATTTTATGAAACGGATTTGGTTCCCAAAACCGTTCATACCATTTCCACTTATATGATTCCTTTCATCAACTTTCTTCTTCAAAAGATTTTCTTCTGGCGTTGAAAAGAAATGAAAGGATGGCACTGTGATCCACCTTCAAGAAGAAAACCTAAATCCTTGTCATATCTATTCAGAAACTGGTATGCTTTTCTAAGGCATTACCAATTATGCCTTGGGATATAAGCAAAGGGACTTACAGCTTAATACTACACAATGCTTCTAGATTCAATATTTGTCTTCCTGACTTTTGCATTGTAATTTCGCTCATGTAATCATATCAGACAGTTGTGCACAATATATTAGGGTGTTGACTTCTACCTTGAAAAAATATACTGGCTAGAGACTTAAGCACCACTGATGGCAGTTGTATGTTTGTGATCATTATTACACGCATTTTATCCTTATGAGAGTTTTTGTCATAATAAGTCATGATACGTTGTTTAACCCTAGAACTACGGAGGCTTTTTTGTAACACTGACTACGAAGTGGTTTTGTTGTACCCGCCTAATTTTCAATTATTAACGTCATAATAGTTATATTTGATATAAATGTATAAATATGGGCGTGCCTCTTCTATCTAGTGATGCCAAAATAAATACAAACATTCACCATCTCGCTATGACGTCATAATGTGAGCATCCTCATGCAAATTTGGGAAATTCTGGCTATGAACAAAAGTATTGGCAAAACAGATTTTCGGCTGAAAATTCTACGAACGTACCATGTTTACCAAATATTTTCCTAAATATAAAATGAAATTACCTTTTCAACTTAACTAACAAGTAAATAGTCAGTAGCAATTTATAAGAGCAATATGAAAAAATAGAAACCAATGGTGGGCCTCAACAACCCCTCCCTCTGTGCATTTTTTTATAAACACAGCCAAAAAAGAAAGTCTCCAGTAGTTCTATCCCCATTTAATCAGATTCTGATGAGTTTATGGCAAAATAATTTATATAATAATTTTCTATACACTCTCCTTCGAAGATTGATACCAAATTTGATATCAAAAGTTTAATCATCGTGAGCATAGAAACATTTGTTTGGAAATTCGTGCAATTGAAGACCATAGTGGATAATGTACTCAAGTGCCATTTTGGCGAAAATGAGTTATTGACTGTTTTGAAGTCTTTGGGGTTTAGCAATTTTTTCTCAAAATTTTGGCCGATATGACCCCTCAGAAATAGGGGTCACGTGAGGGGTCAACTGGGGTCAAATTTTCAAATTGGTCTGATCACTATCAAATTAGTGTCAAATTGCTCGTTGGGTCATAAGGATTACAAAAATATATGGTTTGTCATATCTACAACATTTAGTTAAGGAGTTATAAGCTCAAGGTCAACCAAAGGTCAAACGAGGTCAAATTTTAAGTAACATCCGATTTACACAAATGATACATCAAATTGTTCCTCTCTATATGGGCATTCCAAAAATATATACTTGTAACTTATATTGCCATTCAATTTTGAGAAAAATCCATTTGTTTACAGCTGACCACTGATTGTAGTGGAAAAAAGACTCAAGTGCAAGATATCGATTATTGATTATAGAAAATCAATAAGTATCAATGTATTAATTTATAGCTGTAAAAGAATAATAGCGAATATAAAATTACTCCTGCAAGTTTTAGTACAAAATAATAAAGTTTGTGATCAGCAGATAAATTTCAAAACTTTAGACCCCATTTTCTCAGAACTAGTATTTTGGCACGTGAGCACTTCTTCCACTACAGTCTTCAATTTTAAAAATGACATAGGGAATTGTATCACGTAGCAGAGCTAGCGTGAGTGCCAAGAATTACGTCGCCTGAATAGGCCGGCAGGTTAAAGGTTTGCCCATGCATGTCAAAATGCAAATCAAATACCCCGCTCTTTCAATTGTGCGCAGGCAAGGGTACAATGATTCCTGTACGGGCATGCTTCAGGCCACATAATAAGCTGATACCATGCATTGATTTTTGCGTGGTCAATTCGTAATTTGTCATTTTTAAAATTGCACGAATTTCCAAACAACGGCTCCTTTGCTCATGATGATTAAACTTTTGATATCAAATTTGGTATCAATCTTCGCAGGAAAGTGTATAGAAAATTATTATATAAATTATTTTGCCATAAACTCATCCGAATCTGATTAAATGGTGATGGAACTACTGGAGACTTTCTTTTTTGGCTGTGTTTATTTGTGATGACCGGTCCTACTCCCAGGTAAGGTGTTGGGGTAAAAAAAAAAATCACTAAAATGAGCGCAAATAATCAATGATTAGCTTTATTGTTGTTTGGGCGTAAACACGAGCATTTATTAACGACGGATAAAAAATCTTATGGTTTAATGGTGGTTGGTACAACCGCCCTTAGCCCGTTAGGGCGCCTGGGATATTGTTTTTTTTTTTTTTTTTTTTTTTTTTTTTTTTTTGCTTTTCAATTTAATTTTATTCTGATATCTGTAAGTCTTGTCCACCGAATGTTGTTGTTAGTATATCAGATCACTAGTGGGCCCACCGGTCATGCTTTAAGAAAACATGCTCTCAACAACTACAGGTGCTCAATCTATTATAAGCTCCTTTTAATGATCTTTCTCCCTGACAAAAACAGGGAGAAAGATCGCTAGTTGCTAATAAACCCCCTCCTACTTGTCCTTAAAGGACGTAATGTTGCGCATAATTATGATATGATGCGTGCAGTATCATCTTTTCCAAGCCTTTATGCATTTTAAGTAACTTTTGGGTCGATATGTATCACGATTGCTTTGACTCGCCAAATGTAGTTAAAATGTATAACAGTTTAAGTTCACTAATGTTAATACATCTGTTTGAACATTACATTCAGAACAAGAGATCGGGCTATTTATTGTGGGTTCAAATCACTTATGAGCAGAACGCACTAGGTAAATACCCTAACTTTTGAGTTGTCACGAAGGCAAACGATACAAGTGCTACAAAACACAAGTGGGATAGGAATTTATCGAACGCTCTTGTTTTCATTTGATCAGTGTATACATTTAGACGTTTCCCTGTTAGATTCCCCGGGTATCAGATGCGCTGTGGAGGTAGAAATAGTTTTGCATTTGGTTACAAACTATATAGTCGAGGAGGGTCGATTAAATGTTACTCCGCATCACATCTCAAGATTGTTTCTTAAGGTTGATGTAAGTGGTATTTGCTTACATTTATAGCAACAACATGTCTCCAAAATTTTGCAACATTATCGTCATTGTGGAATTAAAAAAAAAAGACCAAACAAGTCAATATAGGGATGTCGAATACTTACTTTCTACCATAACATGGGTCATTCAATTTGAGAAAGTGCTCATTCTTAGCAGGAAACTTTTATTGGTAGAGAAAAAAGGATTTGTGTTAGATAATGTGGATGTAATAATCTTTTTAAAGACATATTTAAGCTACGACAAGCTGAAGTACCATGTAGACCTAAAGGCATATTACACATGTATGGCATATAACGGTTTCATGCATTCGAGGCAATGAAAGATTTTAGAGTTGATAAAGATGGAATGATTTTAAATGCAAAAAAAAAATCATATTTTCAAGCACGAAATGCAATATACGCTAGCAACAAAAGTCCAAACAGCAACAAGAATCTGAACAGCAATAAAAGAAAATTTAACAACAAGCAATGTTGTCCTTCCATCCGCTGTAAACTCACCACCGGAAGTAAGTTTTACAATCGGTCAATCGGTCAGCTTCCCATTCCTATCTCTTTGTACCAAAATTCAAATGTCCTTCAAAAATAAATATTAGGTGAATATTTTTTATCCTAAAATATCAACGTTGTGTTCTAACAAGTAGATAAAAAGTTTGACAAGTGTATATATAGTAGTATGTAATTTACAGGCCTGTAAGCAACACAACGTGTAAGTACCCCTAACAAATGTTCGAATAAATCAATATATTTTCAGCCGATTTTAAGAAATTTGAAAAAAAAAAAACATTATCTTTAAACAAAATGTAAACCAGCTGTAGTGTAAAGCTGTGTCTGTATTTTTATTTTCTTTAGAGGTTAATTATTCAGCTTTGAGGGCATTTTTATCGTAATGTTTCGCGTAACCGAATTTGTAAAACTATATTAACACAGACATATTTTGGAAGCGCTATCTATATCTTTTCAGGATACATGAATACGAAATTATCTTTCAAGAAATGTTTTGTTAAAAGAAATGCTTTCCAATGGCCACAATTGCTCTAAAAGTTCTTATGTTGATATTTGATTCTAAATGATCGGTATTGTCTGTAAGTTTCTAATATAAGTAGGTTATTTATTCTGCTTTGAGGGCATTCTTGTCTTAATGCTCTGCGTGCTAGTCCTTCGCTTCAACGGAAAAATTTCCAAGTTTTGAAATATTTTCTCACAATATCTAGAGCTATCTTAAGAACTACTGAACCAATACTAGGCTTGTTTGTACTCATTTTAATACATTTTTCACGCTGATTCCAAATATAGTCATGCAAATCTACATTTCTGAAATGTTTGAATTAAAGACAGTCGACACCCGCGTGAAGAGAGTTAATGCCTAGCATAATATATTTTTTTACAATTATATGTCTAATCGGAACAAATGCAAATGTGCGTTTCTTCTTTTAAATTAAACGTGAACATTAAATGCATCTACAATTTTCCCAGAAAGTAGGTCAAGTAAACATGGACTAATTTCGTTGCTAATAAATGCTTGTCAAAACATTTATTCTCCAAATATTCACTGAACCATAGTAAGTGTATTGTTATTGGTCATCAAATATTGATTTTAAAGTTGAATATTGTATCTGATATGGCTGCGATAGAAAAATGAATAATTTTGAGGAGTGACAAAGTTTATGTTGAGGCATCTGTTGTTGACAAAGAAGCAAAATGTCTGAACCCAACATACAAACTATATACGTTTTACAAAATATACCTTTTTTGTATGTATGAAACGCATCATATCACTTCATTATTCAGTGTACAACAAAGACCCGTGATTACTTGTTAAAATGTCTCATTGGAAAACACGGTCGCAGTACAAGCATGCATACGATTACACGGGTTGCGTTCACTCCGCTTTTTACCAAACTGCAAGAGTTTCTAGAATGCTGTTAAAATGAGAAAAATTTTAATGCTAATTTATTGCACTTTCTAGGGAAGCTTTCTTTTTTTTTTTTAAATAGCCGAGTGAGGAGTTTTCAAGGAAATAGTTTTGTGTAAAAACTGAAGCATCCTATGTATAAAAGAATATGTGAATATTAGTGTACATCATATATAACGATTCGTGATACCCAAGAGTGCTATACTTTATGTGGTGTATGAGGCAGAGAATTTAATTTTAATTTTATATACGCCAAAACAATTTTCTAATTCAGTGAGAATGACGACAGAAAAAACGTTGAAAATTATATGTAAAAATTACATTAGACCCCGCTAAAGATTATTGTTTCCATACTGATCTATATGACCACGTGCAGTACACCCATGCAGTCCTGAGAGTCAAAATCGATAATGTATCATGGTATTGTGCACGTATACTATATGCCCATGTATTGTCGTATTCATGTATGTAGAACACGCTATTGTGAACAGTTAAGCGTTATATAATACACATTAATGTTTTTAAGTAGATATAATTCCAAAATATGGTACGAATGCCAACAAGTCAGATAGCCGAGCGGTCCAAGGCGCTGGAAGTAGACCAATGCTGTATCCATAGCTCTTTAAATTTCCTATTAGGGGGGGGGTCATATTAGGGAAATGTGGCTGGGAGAATTTATGTATGGCGTATAGGAGTGGGTTGCGTTTATTCTTACATACTACATAAAGACATGGAATGTCAACAGTATGGTGTTTAGAAACAATGATTAACCCTATATGGCTACGGATGGGGGCTGCGCTACTCCTAGGATTTGTTATCCACCACAAAAAAAACTGCACGCGTTTACGCCCATACGACCTAAGCTAATCATAGATCCATCCTTTGCGCTCATTTTAGGGATACAATAGTTTTACATCAGCACCTTACAGGGGGGTAGGCCCTGGGCGTCAAAAATTACCATAGGGGGGGGGGGATTGGTAATGCCCACCATTGAATTATACAGCAAAATGAATGATTTTTATTTCACTGAGTCAAATTATTCCAAGAGCTACTGACCTTTTTAAGCATTTTTGAAGAATTTTTTGCCGAAAATCAATTTTTGCCTATACTTTTGTACATAGCTAAAATTTCCCAAATGTGCATGAGCGCCTTCACATTTATAATTGACGGTCGATATCCTGTCAACACTGACTTTATTCAGCACTTGTTTTGCATCTTAAAAAGAGAATTCGACTCCCAATTATAGAACGTTCAATTCAACACCTTCGTATAATTTGCAAGACGATAACACCATGCGTTGGAACTGGCTGAAAGCCACAGTTAAAGCAAACGCATTCCTTTAAATAAACAGTGCTGAATGTCATAAACTATTCAGCTGGCAACGATGTTAAATTCATCGTGACTACGCACATACACTGATTTCTCAATGGGCTTTGTGTATATATAGGGAAAGATGACATATGGCTTTTTTATAAAGAAGATATTTGAGTGGAAATGCTTTTACGATATTACTGACAAAGATCAAGTAGTGATTGATATGAAAGAGATAAGGAGGGGTTGAATTACTGAATATTAGCATACCCCAATAGAACAATCACACGTACTGGGTTACGATCATAAGTGGTTCGGTGATTGCAGAGCGGATCAAATTACAGCGAACTTTTCATTTAATTTCAGTTATTTTTTTTGTGTGCCACCCCATATATTTCAAGGTTTTAATTATATAAACTAGTTCAACCTGTTACATTAAAGGGACACCAAAATGTTCAAGCTAATACAGTGAAACAACGTTAAAATCTGGCTAGTAATCTTATTTCTTGGAACCATATCCCTAAATGTTTGAGGATACATACAGGTTCTATTTTAAGAAACCTGTTTCAGGAAGGATGAAAGCACATGTATGATGACTTTCTAATTGAAAGTAGGTTAATTATTCTGTTTTTTATATTGTTTTCATACCAGTACATCTCTTTAACGCAACACAGTTGATCCATGGGATTTAATATTCATTGAATATTAGGCCGCGGATATCTATAATATCCCATGTTGTGCTACTGGTAAGATAGGGATTTCCTTTCATAATTAGAGGTTAATAACTGCGCATCGGTTATTTGGAGGGCATTGTGAAAAATATAAACATTTTGCCTTTGGAACCGAGGAATATCCCGAGTGGCATTGCCCCGAGGGATATACCGAGGTCCAAAGCAAAATGTTTAGATTTGTCACAATGTCCGACATATTACCGATGCAAAGTTATTAACCTCATTCATAACTGTCACTTTGATCTAATCACTTTACAAAATAACACGATTTTTGTGCTCAAAAGTTTGTAAAAATAGACGATTTTTACATCTTTGCCTTTCAAAAATCGATCAGGTTAAAACAGGACGACCAATAACGTAAGTGCATATCACAATCTGTGCAAATATGGTAACGCGCAATCCAAATGCGGCAGCCAGCGCTCTTTGGCGCTCGCGGAGATTACTAATAATTTACTTTCGAACAATTACGCACTTTGCGGTCAATTGTGTGATATTAATGACCTCGATTTGCGTTCGCATTTTCACAAATAACTACATGTAATTGGATCACAAGTATCGCGTTTATTATTTAGGTTATGAACCATTATAAGGGGAGGCACGCCCGTTAGGTTAATGTTTAATCAGAGTATGATCATGCCATTGAATAATACGATCTTGGGGCGTAAGAAACCCGATTCAAATAATTTCGTGAGATGCGATGTTTGTACTTTCATATATCCTGGCCAAACATACAAACCAAAATATAATATTAATAATGAGGTATTATGAAGACAACTTCAATCACATATTATTGATTGATTCGGCATGAACGAAAGAACCCAAGATCATTGTTAAGCTAGCCTCATTGGAAAACGCGGTCACTACAAACATGCAATTTGATTATGCGTTTGTCCTTTCATACTTTCATACGGGCAATATATCAAATTTATATATCCGTATGGTCCCAGCAAACACAAAAACGTTTTAAAAACGTTTTAAATAAGTTGTATTTCGCTTTTGGTTTAGGTAAAACATTTTAATAACATTAAAATGTCGGGTTATATAAAGGTCATGAAATCGTTTTAAAACGTTTTGTATAAAAACACACTACAACAATATTTTTAAAATGTTTTCGAAATGTCATCGTAAACTATTTTTGCAAACATTTTTGGCCAAATATTTTGTCAACACTTAAATAACAGTATTTTAAAATATTTGCACCCAGCAAACACAGGAATGTTCTTAAAATGTTTTTTACAAAACGTTTTAATAACATTTAAATGTCGGGTTATATAAAGGACATGAAAACATTTTAAAAACGTTATTGTAAATATTTTGGGCAAACATTTTTTGCAAAATATTTTTTCAATCCCAAAATAACATTCTGTTTAGAATGATTAGTACCAAGTTTTCAAAAATGTTTTTGGAATGTTATTAAAACGTTTTTATACCATTTATATAACCCTACATTTAAATGTTTTCTGTAAAACATTTGTATTTGCTGTGCAGTAAACAAATGTTTTTTAATGTTATGAAAACGTTTTATACCGTTAATGTACCCTTTATATAACCCGACATTTAAACGTTTTCTGACAACCTTTTATAATCTTTTGCGAATGATGTCAAAAACGTTTTGTGTTTGCTGGGGTGTTGAGTAAAAGCAGGAGGCACTATATACTACCGCTGTTTTCTTATGTTACTGTGTAGCATTGATGTTATTATTAATTTTTAATTAGTGTAGCCAACAAATGAATAATGCATATATACATTAGAAAACAAGATTACGATACAAAGGACAGACGAGCTTTACATGTTCCATTCTATACGGATCAATATTTTGACGCATGTAATTCATTCTGCAATCCATACGATAATAATCCACGTGAATCCTGTCACTATTCTAAACCTCATTTTATGAAACGGATTTGGTTCCCAAAACCGTTCATACCATTTCCACTTATATGATTCCTTTCATCAACTTTCTTCTTCAAAATATTTTCTTCTGGCGTTGAAAAGAAATGAAAGGATGGCACTGTGATCCACCTTCAAGAAGAAAACCTAAATCCTTGTCATATCTATTCAGAAACTGGTATGCTTTTCTAAGGCATTACCGATCACGCCTTGGGATAGAAGCAAAGAGACTTACAGCTTAATACTACACAATGCTTCTAGATTCAATATTTGTCTTCCTGACTTTTGCATTGTAATTTCGCTCATATAATCATATCAGGCAGTTGTGCACAATGTATTAGGGTTTTGACTTCTACCTTGAAAAAATATACTGGCTAGAGACTTAAGCACCACTGACGGCTAGTCCATACAGGACCAACGCAATATTTAGTACTATAATCAACGCCGTCAGGCGTTGGTCCTTATAGATCCGACATATCCTCCCTTGGAAAGTCAAGGGAGATGTCAAACTGACTAACCACGCCTACTGACAGCTACTGACGATATTTAGCCAATCATATTAGACTTGCCTTCCACCTGCCAACTACTAGCTTCCAGCTTTGGATCTAACACCACTATTGCGTAACAATATCGATAATCATGTCCATTCCATTCATTCATTCATTCAATTTATCTATGTCCTCTTCAATTGGGAAACTATTGAAGATTTTCCCGGGACTTTTGATAATAGAGGTTATCCACTTCACTCATGTGTGACTTCTAACAAAAGGCACTGGTTCCCGTAGTATTCGTCATTCAAACTAATTCAATGCACGACCTCGGAGTTACCTGCATGACTTTGGCGGGCTATTTTGAAACAGTCATGGTTGCACATGCAGCAGGTACTTCTTTAGAATGTCCTAAACAAGGTATAGCAGTCGTTGATAGGACATGCGGCTTATAGAACATGGATAACCTCTATTCCTGTTCCATATAAATCAATGGTTAAGAAGATACTTGGCGATTATTTGACCCGTGACTCGGGCTGAAATGTTCTTTTTCAAGTTCTTCACTTTGTAGGTTGCGCACATTATACAGGTTTTTTTTGGGGGGGTGGCCATCGTTTCATTTTATCATTAGGCCTCAGTTATTATTATTTGTTTTACAATACTATAAAAATGGATGACGCAGCTATTTTGCATGCTTCGAATAAACTAAATTTTACATGGACATGGTTTTCCGACAGGATATGGGAAGAGCTTTATTTTCCAGTCAGCGCCAATTTGTGTTAATTTTCTTTAAAATGTCGACATCGCCATAAAATGTAGTCGTTTACTTGATTTGTAGTTTAGTCCAATTCCTATTAAAGTGAGGTAGGTCTATTCACTTTCTTTACTAACACAATATTTCAAGAGTTTGTTTCAAAAGGCATTAGTTCAATAGCTGTCTTGTGTAACATTTTGCTGGAATCTTTTTACATTCTAACGTTTAAGTGACATTTAACGATTGGAATGGATATGTTTGCACATCTGGCTTGTTCTCTTTCAATAATAGATTTGTCCCTAAAATTGTCAAATCCAAGGTTTTAAAATGGCTGCCATTGCACTTGATGCCCTTTTTCTTCTTCGCACGTGGGAAGTTAAAGGGATTTGCAATTATTTGCCAAAATATTATTGTTTCATGTATAACTATATATTCTACTACGCCAATGTTATTAGAGTGGCAAGGTTACTGCTACTCAATATTTTCAAATAAAAAATCCCACAAAACAGTCTTTGGACTTACTGCCTTTTGGAACCAAACTCTTCATTTAATGATGTTCAAATTTTCTCCATTATTTTAGGACCCTGGAATAAGGCAAAAAAAGACCATCGCTTTATTCAATACATTTAATTTATGGGTAAAAATGGCATTTTTGGATATTTTTGTTCAGTTTTGACCAAAAGAACAAGTTTTTATATGGGAATTTTTTTGAAAATTGACATTATACATCTTGCAAAGTGTATCAGTTTACTAAGATGGATGTTTGGATCAAAAACGTCAATCATAACATTTTTCTGCGACCTATAGTTTTTGACCTATGACCCCTTGGAATTCATAAGTAGGCCCTAGGCCTAAAACGGGTGTTTTTAGTGATTTTGGTGTGGGGGTACAAAATATTTTGGTGTATACAAAAAAAGGATCCAAAAAAAGTGGTTCTAAAAGTTTAACATGTGTAGGGGGTCAAAAAAGTTTTGACATACCGATATCAAAATTTTCCATCCCCCAAGTATTTATGAACGTTCCCTTAGCTTTTTAAGTACGGTATCTCTTCCAAATATGGCAAATTAGGCCTATAAACATTTAGATTTTGCAGTGTTCCTTTTTTGGACCTCGCCTCATACAAACAGACGGCTGCCAAAAATTGAAAAACGATGAAAGCAGTGCACTTTTTAAAATTTTGTCTTGTCTTGTCTTTAGTTGTTTGTAACTTTGAAATGAAACAAAGACCAGGAAAGTATTACTATCAACGGAGCGGAGAGCCGTTGCCTCAGCTCCGTCCGTGAATGACGTAGTCAAAAGTGATGAATCCCATGCCCCTCGGTTAAAACGAGAAGACCATGTTTTTTTTAAAGATTTGATATTAAAATAGTTTAAATCAAAACCCTAAATTCAAATAGTAATCACATGCCCTTTCATGCCTTCGGGATTAAAGAAATATACTGTGATTTTTTCCCGTTCCTTTTTTCACATGCATTTGAAATATCAACACATTCAACAGTAGGCCTACTTGCGAGTGGTATCGCCTTTTATTTTATTTTACTCACTCTGTTATTTCCAGTTTGGTGTTAAAGGGTTAATGTACGATTTCTTCAAATTTTCAATTTGTCATTATATATTCAAAATGCTGAAATAATACCAGTAATAGGCCCTAATTATCGGGAATTGCTTCTGTCCATTTTGAACTGAAATAACGAGGTAAACACTGTTTGTTATTATGGCCGTTTAACACGCAGTTCTATAAAGTCATAATTCTTGAATTATGACTTTATGTTGAACTTTTGCTCTGTTTACCTACAAACACAACAAATTTGGCTGATTCCATTTAAATGCAAGTTGTGACATGTGTATACATTACAAATATGCCATAAAATCAGGTTTGAAAAAAATTAACCAAATTCATATTATAAGATCGTACATTGTGACTTTAATAAATCAAAGTTCAGTTCCAAATAACACTGATTAGGCCTACATTAACTCTGCACTGATATAGCAACAAAAAACTGTCATTTAATTCATACCAGCCCGATTTACACTGGTCATGGAAAATAGTAGATATCTACTATTTCCATGCACTGGTAAGCGACCTCAAAAGTTTGTATTGCTTTGATTGCATTATCAAAATCAATCGATTGGGATACCAAGTACTTGAGATGACTTGAGAGTCCCAGTTATGTAATAGATGCGGTTGAATGATGGCCCGAATGATGGGCGGGACTATTTCCCATATTTGGATTCATGACGTAACTTATCGACTGGTTTGGTTTTGGTCACTGTTTATTATAATGAGGGTGCACTGCTGGGGGTAGCGAACGGATTTGTAAGGACCAACGCCTGACGGTGTTGATCATGGTGCTAAATATTGCGTTGGTCCTGTATGGACTACTGACGGCAGTTGTATGTTTGTGATCATGTACATTATATTCATTTCATCCTTATGAGAGTTTCTGTCATGATAAATTATGATAAGCTGTTTAACCCTAGAACTACTGAGGCTTTTTTTTGTAACACTGACTACGAAGTGGTTTTGTTGTACCCGCCTAATTTTTACTTATAAACGTTATAATAGTTATATTTGATATCAATGTGTAAATATGGGCAGGCCTCTTCTATCTAGTGATACCAAAATAAATACAAGCATTCCCCACGTAATGTCGCCATGACGTCATAATGTGAGCATCCTTATGCAAATTTGGGAAATTCTGGCTATGAACAAAAGGCTAAAATTCTACGAACATACCATTTTCACCAAATGTTTTCCTAAATATAAAATGAAATTACTATTTCAACCTAACTAACAAGTAAAAAGTCAGTAGCAATTTACAAGAGCGAAAAAAAAAGGATTTGACTATAGAAACCAATGGTGGGCCTCAACAACCCCACCCCCTGTGCATTCTTTGATGACCGGTCCTACTCCCGGGTAAGGTGTTGGAGTAAAAAATCATCACTAAAATGAGCATTTATTTATGACGGATACAAAATCTTAGGGTTTAATGGTGGTTGGTACAACCGCCTTAGCCTCGGTGTTAGGGCGTTAGGGCGACTGGGATAGTGTTTGTTTTTGTTTGTTTTGTTCTGCTTTTTTTTTGTTTTGTTTTTTTGTAAGTCTTGTCCACCTAATGCTGCTGTTAGTATATCAGATTGCTAGTGGCCCTACCGGTCATGGTTTAAGAAAACAGGAAAAAAAAATCATTTAGTAACAACTACAGGTGCTCAACAACTACAGGTGCTCGATCTATTATAAGCTCCCTTGGATGATCTTTCTCCCTGACAAAAACAGGGAGAAAGATCCCTAGTTGCTAATAAACCCCATCCTACTTGTCATTAAAGGACAAAATGTTGCGCATAATTAGGATATGATGCGTGCAGTATCATATTTTCCAAGCATTTAAGCATTTTAAGGGGGTACTACACCCCTGGCCAATTTTGTGCCTATTTTTACATTTTTCTCAAAAATTATAGCGCATTGGTGACAAGTAAGATATGTATATTATAGGGGCAAGGACTACAACTAATCCACTGAAAATTCAGCAACTCAAGGCAAGTAGTTATTGATTTATTGATCAAATAATGGTTTTCCTTCATTTCTGACTGTAACTCCACAACTGTTGTCTGTGCCGAAATAAACATTTTAGTGCAGTAGTTGTAGTCTTTGCCCCTATAATATCCATATCTTACTTGTCTCCAATGCGCTATAATTTTTGAGAAAAATGCAAAAATAGACACAAAATTGGGCAGGGGTGTAGTACCCCGGCCCTTAAGTAACTCGCGGGTCGATATATATCACGATTGCTTTGACTCGCCAAATGTAGTTAAAATGTATAACAGTTTAAGTTCACCAATGTCAATACATCTGTCTAATAACTTCACTTATTCCCTGCGTTTGATTTCTGTTTGAACATTACATTCAGAACAAGAGATCGGGCTATTTATTGTGGGTTCAAATCACTTATGAGCAGAACGCACTAGGTAAATACCCTAACTTTTGAGTTAGGCAAACGTTACAAGTGCTACAAAACACAAGTGGGATAGGAATTTATCGAACGCTCTTGTTTTCATTTGATCAGTGTATAAATTTAGACGTTTCCCTGTTAGATTCCCCGGGTATCAGATGTGCTGTGGAGGTAGAAATAGTTTTGCATTTGGTTACAAACTATATAGTCGAGGAGGGTCGATTAAATGTTACTCCGCATCACATCTCAAGATTGTTCCTTAAGGTTGATGTAAGTGGTATTTGCTTACATTTATAGCAACAACATGTCTCCAAAATTTTGCAACATTCTCGTCATTGTGGAATTAAAAAAAAAGACCAAACAAGTCAATATTGGGATGTCGAATACTTACTTGCTACCATAACATGGGTCATTCAATTTGAGAAAGTGCTCATTCTTAGCAGGAAACTTTTATTGGTAGAGAAAAAAGGATTTTTGTCAGATAATGTGGATGTAATAATCTTTTTAAAGACACCGTGACATTTAAGCTACGACAAGCTGAAGTACCATGAAGACCTAAAGGCATATTACACATGTATGGCATATAACGATTTCATGCATTCGAGGCAATGAAAGATTTTAGAGTTGATAAAGATATAATGATTTTAAATGCAAAAAAAAAAAATATATTTTCAAGCACGAAATGCAATATACGCTAGCAACAAAAGTCCAAACAGCAACAAGAATCTGAACAGCAATAAAAGAAAATTTAACAACAAGCAATATTGTCCTTCCATCCGCTGTAAACTCACCACCGGAAGTCATTTTTACAATCGGTCAATCGGTCAGCTTCCCATTCATATCTCTTTGTACCAAAATTCAAATGTCCTTCAAAAATAAATATTAGGTGAATATTTTTTATCCTAAAATATCAACGTTGTGTTCTAACAAGTAGATAAAATACTTGTAATTAAAATAAAGGTTTACCAAGTGTATATACATAGTATAGTAGTAGGTAATTTACAAACCTGTAAGCAACACAACGTCTAAGTACCCGAATAGATCAATATATTTTAGCCGATTTTTGAAAAAAATTGAAAAACAAAACAAAAAAACATTATCTTTAAACAAAATGTAAACCAGTGGCTCCCCGTTTTTCTCAATTTGTCGATAAAGTGGCATAGTATTACCATCTTCTATAAGCTGTGTCTGTATTTTTTATTTTCTTTAGAGGTTAATTATTCAGCTTTGAAGGCATTTTTGTCGTAATGCTTAGCGTAACCGAATTCTTAAAACTATATTAAAACAGACACATTTTGGAAGAGCTATTTATCTTTTCAGGATACATGAATATGAAATTATTTCAAGAAATGTGTTGTTAAAAGAAATGCTTTCCAATGGCCACAATTGCTCTAAAAGTTCTTATGTTGATATTTGATTCTAAATGATCGGTATTGTCTGTAAGTTTCTAATATAAGTAGGTTATTTATTCTGCTTTGAGGGCATTCTTGTCTTAATGCTCTGCGTGCTAGTCCTTCGCTTCAACGGAAAAATTTCCAAGTTTTGAAATATTTTCTCAAAATATCTAGAGCTATCTTAAGAACTACTGAACCAATACTAGGCTTGTTTGTACTCATTTTAATACATTTTTCACGCTGATTCCATATATAGTCATGCAAATTTACATTTCTGAAATGTTTGAATTAAAGACAGTCGACACCCGCGTGAAGAGACTTAATGCCTAGCATAATATATATTTTTTCAATTATATGTCTAATCGGAACAAATGCAAATGTGTGTTTCTTCTTTTAAATTAAACGTGAACATTAAATGCATCTACAATTTTCCCAGAAAGTAGGTCAAGTAAACATGGACTAATTTCGTTGCTAATAAATGCTTGTCAAAACATTTATTCTCCAAATATTCACTGAACCATAGTAAGTGTATTGTTATTGGTCATCTGATATGGCTGCGATAGAAAAATGAATAATTTTGAGGAGTGACAAAGTTTATGTCGAGGCATCTGTTGTTGACAAAGAAGCAAAATGTCTGAACCTAAAGGCCTGGTCACACAGTGACGAATAGGGGTGAACGGCAAGCGACGATAAGCTGCGAATTGCAATTTTGAATTTATCGTCACTCATCGTGGGTTGCCGTTAGTTGTCGCTGACGAATCCGTCAGCGACCGCAGACGGCCGATATTATTCGTCGGGAAATTTTCAACATGTTGAAAATTTTGTGACGACCAAAAAGTCGTTGTGATTCCGTTTAAATTTCGTTGAAGACCGCAACCCTCATTTCTTTGACGTTTCCATACCGTGCGAAGCCGTCTCTAGTCGTTTTGAGGTCGTCACAATTTCGTTGGTAGTCGTTGTCAACGACCATTGACGAATAAACAACGGCAAGCGACGTCACATCTCGAACCCTGACGACACGTTGCGGCAAGCAACGAAATTGTAACGATCTTGGTGCGACAGTGACTTTTTGTCCGGAGAGTGATGGATATTGTTTGCGAGTATCGTTTGCGAGTACCTGCGGCATTGAAACGGTGGTCTGCGATGGGTTACGATTTTTAAACGATGGTCAACGATTTTAAACTTTTGTGCGATTCATGAAATAGATATATGCATTTGTAGGATTGTAGAAATTAATCAAGTCTTTTTTATGGTCGTTGACAACGACTACCAACGAAATTGTGACGACCTCAAAACGACTAGAGACGGCTTCGCACGGTATGTAAACGTCAAAGAAATGAGGGTTGCGGTCTCCAACGAAATTTGAACGGAATCACAACTATTTTTTGTCGTCACAAAATTTTCAACATGTTGAAAATTTCCCGACGAATAATTTCGGCCGTCTGCGGTCGCTAACGGATTCTCAGCGACAACTAACGGCAACTCACGATGAGTGACTGTAAATTCTAATCAAGTCTTTTTGTGCGATGTTTGACGTTTTATTGACGTCAGTTCGATTTCAATAGACTACCCGGCACGATGCAATTTTAAAGTTCATATAAAAAGAAAATAATACCAATAATAATCAAAATATTAATATTTCTGATTATTATTGATATTGTTATTGATATTGATGTTAATATTTGTGATTATTATTGATACTGATATTAACATTTTTTATTAGTATTGATATTGATGATAATATTTTTGATAATTATTGATATATTGATATTGATATAATAGTTTGGATTATTATTAATATTGATTTTAATATTTTGATTCCTATTGATATTGATATTTATTTTTTTTGATTATTTTTGATATGTGTAGTATGTGTTATTATTATTGATATTGATATTAATATCTTTGATTATAATAATTGATATTTATGTTAATATTTTATTATTGATATATTATTGATATAGATATTAATAGTTTGGATTATTATTCATATTAATTTTTACTATTTTTGATTATTATTGATATGTGTAATATTTTTGATTATTATTGATATTGATGTTAATAATCTTGATTATTATTGATATAGATATTTTAGTTTGGATTATTATTGATATCGATTTTACCATTTTTGATTATTGTTGATATTGATGTTAATATTTTTGATTATTATTGATATTGATATTTTTGAGCGGATGATCAGAACGTTGTGAAGAGTGGGAACGCCAAATGAGACTATACGACCCGCACACACACAGGCTTTGATGTCGGCTGCTGAGTCACGTCATCATCACTGCAATCCACCGTCAGCTGCCGTTCCTTGCCGCAAGCAAATCCGCTGCCAGCCGTCTGACCTCGTTGCTTGTTGTCGGGCTCCGTCAAGACTTCGTCACTCATCGCCCAGACAACGTCCGGTTTTGGTCGCTAGTCTCCGTTTCCTGCCGCAGCCTTTCGTCCCTTGCCGTCGTGTTGTCGCTAAAGGTCGTTCCCACTCGTCAGCGAATCTTGTTTTTCCTCTTTTTGTCGTCGCTTTGCCGTCAACATTTTGTGATTTTCACGTTCGTCACCTTTCGTTGCTTATCGTCCGTCACTGTGTGACCAGGCCTTAACATACAAACTATGTTTTACACAATATACCTTTTTTGTATGTATGAAACGCATCATATCACTTCATTATTCAGTGTACAACAAAGACCCGTGATTACTTGTTAAAATGTCTCATTGGAAAACACGGTCGCAGTACAAGCATGCATACGATTACACGGGTTGCGTTCACTCCGCTTTTTACCAAACTGCAAGAGTTTCTAGAATGCTTTTAAAATGAGAACAATTTTAATGCTAATTTATTGCACTTTCTAGGGAAGCTTGGTTCTTTTGTTAAATTGCCGAGTGAGGGGTTTTCAAGGAAATATTTTTGTGTAAAAACTGAAGCATCCTATGTATAAAAGAATATATGAATATTAGTGTACATCATATATAACGATTCGTGATACCCAAGCGTGCTATACTTTATGTGGTGTATGAGGCAGAGAATTTAATTTTAATTTTATATACGCCTAAATAATTGTTTAATTCAGTGAGAATGACGACAGAAAAAACATTGAAAATTATATGTAAACGTTACATTAGACCCCGTCAAAGATTATTGTTTCGTTTTTATGGTAATCTAATCTTTCAATTTCTGAAATAAACTTCGGGGTCTAATGTGGATTTTTTTATATCAATGGAAAAACCCAGAACGTCTATTGACAAGAAAAATGGTTGGCTCCATACTGATCTATATGACCACGTGCAGTACACCCATGCAGTCCCGAGAGTCAAACTCAATAATGTATCATGGTATTGTGCATGTATACTATATGCCCATGTATTGTCGTATTTATGTACGTAGAACACACTATTGTGAACAGTTAAGCGTTATATAATACACATTGATGTTTTTAAGTAGATATAATTCCAAAATATGGTACGAATGCCAACAAGTCAGGTAGCCGAGCGGTCCAAGGCGCTGGAAGTAGACCAATGCTGTATCCATAGCTTTTTAAATTTCCTATTAGGGGGGTTCATATTAGGGAAATGTGGCTGGGGGAATTTATGTATGGCGTATAGGAGTGGATTGCGTTTATTCTTACATACTACATAAAGACATGGAATGTCAACAGTATGGTGTTTAGAAACAATGATTAACCCGATATGGCTACGGAGGGGGGCTGCGCTACTCCTAGGATTTGTTATCCGCCAAAAAAAAATGCACGCGTTTACGCCCATACGACCTAAGCTAATCATAGATCCATCCTTTGCGCTCATTTTAGTGATACAATAGTTTTACATCAGTACCTTACATGGGGGTATGACTGGTCGTCAAAAATGACCATAAGGGGGGGGGGATTAGTAATGCCCACCACTGGATTATACAGCAAAATCAATGATTTTTATTTCACTGAGTCAAATTATTCCAAGAGCTACTGACCTTTTTAAGCATTTTTGAAGAATTTTTTGCCGAAAATAATTTTTTGCCTATACTTTTGTACATAGCTAGAATTTCCCAAATGTGCATGAGCTCCTTCACATTTATAATTGACGGTCGATATCCTGTCAACACTGACTTTATTCAGCACTTGTTTTGCATCTTAGAAAGAGAATTCGACTCCCAATTATAGAACATTCAATTCAACACCTTCGTATAATTTGCAAGACGATAACACCATGCGTTGGAACTGGCTGAAAGCCACAGTTAAAGCAAACGCATTCCTTTAAATAAACAGTGCTGAATGTCATAAACTATTCAGCTGGCAACGATGTACATTATGATTGAATTCGGATGTTCTTCTCTATACAGTGACCATGGAAGTGGCATCAAATAAAGTGAGAAACAGACTTTTTTGTGAACAAAAACAAATCAAGTCACTATTACATACATTCCTTGACGTCAAAATAAAACATGTGTTGACTCTGTTTTTTGTCATTTTTTTTTCCAAAGACCAACATTGGGCAAAAATGCATTTTAGCCACAAATAGTAAAACATATTTTCCAATAAATAAGGTAATGTAATTGTAAAAATTAATGACGTGTCCAGATTACACACCCAAATGCGGTTTCCTCCAACATTCTACGCAGATATGCATTTACTTAAATTCCTTTGGTTGAAAACAAAATCACAAACGACCTGATTTATTCATGTATACATTTGTGTATTAACAGATATAAAACCCAAATATCTCGTTAAAAAGACAAAAAAAAATGATATGCTGTCGATCTTTCTGTACATTACTAAGTATAACTCAGGAGGAGGCTCTTATGTTACGGTACCACCTGCATTAAAATTGACATATACACAACAGCAACCGTGTTTATATCCACTTGCAAATGCTATAATTTATTTACATATGTTACCTAAGTATGGGAAAAAACTTAAAACAGCAGCAAAGTAAAACGAAATCAATGATGGACGTCACTTGATCTGATTTTTATTGTCGATTTCATAGAATCCGAAGTTAATCGAAACGTCATGTAAGCTGCTTCCATCTACCCACACATAAAAAATACATTTTGTTTTTGGTTGAAAGATTAACCTATATTAAAACAAATCTAATGAGGGAAATCGACAAGTGATTCTCAATTCATCGTGTGTTGTAGTAGTGTGTTTTTAATCATACATCTTTGATTCGTACAAATTGACAATGGTCGTGAGTTGAATTAATCAAGTACAAATGGCGGGAAACGGTTAAATTCATCGTGACTACGCACACACACTGATTTCTTAATGAAAAAAAAACCAGTTTTTCTCAATGGGCTTTGCGTATAATATATAGGGAAAGATGACATATGTTTTTTTTTATAAAGAAGATATTTGAGTGGAAAGTACGATATTACTGACAAAGATCAAGTAGTGGTTGATATGAAAGAGATAAGGAGGGGTTGAATTACTTAATATTAGCATACCCCAATAGAACAATCACACGTACTGGGTTACGATCATAAGTGGTTTGGTGATTGCAGAGCGGATCAAATTACAGCGAACTTTTTATTTAATTTCAGTTATTTCTTTTGTGTGCCACCCCATATATTTCAAGGTTTTAATTGTATAAACTAGTTCAACCTGTTACATTAAGGGCTGGGGTATGAACGTTTGGACAGTATTTATTTTGGGACATCAGAGCACATCAGACATATCGAATTGCATTCTGAATACGAAGAATGTCATTCTGATATCAAATAATTTTGATTTTTTGAAATTCGCAATTTAATACACATTTTATGGCAAATCATTAAAATTGATATTTTTGATATTTAACAGTACTTGAAGTAAACTTTATAAATCTGATGATTTATACTTAAAGTGTATGTAGGTGGGATGAAAAGCCGACGATCAATTGAAAATTTTGACCTCTCGTATTGAAGATATGGATTTTTTTCCCAAAACACCCAAAAAATTAGGTCTTTTGGGAAAAAATCCATATCTTCAATATGAAAGGTCAAAATTTTCAATTGACGTCGGCTTTTCCTCCCTGCTACATACACTTTAAGAATATATCATTAGATTTATATAATTTACTTCGAGTACTGTTATATATCAAAAATTTGAAAAATATCAAATTTTTATAATTTGTCATAAAATTTGTATTATATTGTGATTTTCAAAAATGAAAATTATTTGATATCAGAAAGACATGCTTCGTATTCAGAATGCAATTCGATAGGTCCGAGGTGCTCTCATGTCCCACAAAAAATACTGTCGAAACGCAATAAACGTTCATTTTAGATCCCTTAAAAGGACACCAAAATGTTCAAGCTAATACAGTGAAACAACGTTAAATTTGGCTAGTAATCTTATCTCTTGGAACCATATAAATGTTTGAGGATACATACAGGTTCTATTTTAAGAAACCTGTTTCAGGAAGGATGAGAGTACTTGTATGATGACTTTCTAATTGCAAGTAGGTTAATTATTCTGTTTTTTATATTGTTTTCATACCAGTACATCTCTTTAACGCAACACAGTTGATCCATGGGATTTAATATTCATTGAATATTAGGCCGCGAATATCTATAATATCCCATGTTGGGCTACTGGATAGGGATTTCCTTTCATAATTAGAGGTTAATAACTGCGCATCGGTTATTTGGAGGGCATTGGGAAAAATCTAAACATTTTGCCTTTGGAACCGAGGAATATCCCGAGTGGCATAGCCCCGAGGGATATTCCGAGGTCCAAAGCAAAATGTTTAGATTTGTCACAATGTCCGACATATTACCGATGCAAAGTTATTAACCTCATTCATAACCGTCACTTTGATCTAATCACTTTACAAAATAACACGATTTTTTTTGCTCAAAAGTTTGTAAAAATAGACGATTTTTACATCTTTGCCATTCAAAAATCGATCAGGTTAAAACAGGACGACCAATAACGAAGTGTATATCACAATCTGTGCAAATATGGTAACGCGCTATCCAAATGCGGCAGCCAGCGCGCACACAGTTTGTTCGACGCACAATTCGGCGCTCGCGGAGATTACTAATAATTTACTTTCGAACAATTACGCATTTTGCGGTCAATTGTGTGATATTAATGACCTCGATTTGCGTTCGCGTTTTCACAAATAACTACATGTAATTGGATCACAAGTATCGCGTTTATTCTTAAGGTTATGAACCATTATAAGGGGAGGCACGCCCGTTAGGTTAATGTTTAATCAGAGTATGATCATGCCATTGAATAATACGATCTTGGGGCGTTAGAAACCCGATTCAAATAATTTCGTGAGATGCGATGTTTGTACTTTCATATATCCTGGCCAAACATACAAACCAAAATATACTATTGATAATGAGGTATTATGAAGACAACTTCAATCACATATCATTGATTGATTCGGCCTGAACGAAAGAACCCAAGATCATTGTTAAGCTAGCCTCATTGGAAAACGCGGTCACTACAAACATGCAATTTGATTATACGTTTGTCCTTTCATACTTTCATACGGGCAATTATATCAAATTTATATATCCGTATGGTCACAGCAAACACAAAAACGTTTTAAAAACGTTTTAAATAAGTTGTATTTTGGCTTTTGGTTTAGGTAAAACATTTTAATAACATTAAAATGTCGGGTTATATAAAGGTCATGAAATCGTTTTAAAACGTTTTGTATAAAAACACACTACAACAATATTTTAAAAATGTTTTCGAAATGTCATTGTAAACTATTTTTGCAAACAATATTGGCCAAATATTTTTTCAACACTAAAATAACATTTTGTTAAAATATTTGCACCCAGCAAACACAGGAATGTTCTTAAAATGTTGTTTACAAAACGTTTTAATAACATTTAAATGTCGGGTTATATAAAGGACATGAAAACATTTTAAAAACGTTATTGTAAATATTTTGGGCAAAAATTTTTTGCAAAATATGTTTTCAATCCCAAAATAACATTCTGTTTAGAATGATTAGTACCAAGTTATTAAAAATGTTTTTGGAATGTTATTAAAACGTTTTTATACCATTTATATAACCCGACATTTAAATGTTTTCTGTAAAACATTTGTATTTGCTGTGCAGTAAATTACCAACAAATGTTTTTTAATGTTATGAAAACGTTTCATACCATTAATGTACCCTTTATATAACCCGACATTTAAACGTTTTCTGACAACCTTTTATAATCTTTTGCGAATGATGTCAAAAACGTTTTGTGTTTGCTGGGGTGTTGAGTAAAAGTAGGAGGCACTATAATAGACTACCACTGTTTTCTTATGTTACTGTATAGCATTGATGTTAACCATGACATTTGTCATCATGGGTAACAAACCAAATGTTTAATTAGTGTAGCCAACAAATGAATAATGCATATATACATTAGAAAACAAGATTACGATACAAAGGACAGACGAGCTTTACATGTTCCATTCTATACGGATCAATATTTTGACGCATATAATTCATTCTGCAATCCATACGATAATAATCCACGTGAATCCTGTTCTAAAATTCTAAACCTCATTTTATGAAACGGATTTGGTTCCCAAAACCGTTCATACCATTTCCACTTATATGATTCCTTTCATCAACTTTCTTCTTCAAAAGATTTTCTTCTGGCGTTGAAAAGAAATGAAAGGATGGCACTGTGATCCACCTTCAAGAAGCAACCCTAAATCCTTGTCATATCTATTCAGAAACTGGTATGCTTTTCTAAGGCATTACCGATCACGCCTTGGGATATAAGCAAAGGGACTTACAGCTTAATACTACACAATGCTTCTAGATTCAATATTTGTCTTCCTGACTTTTGCATTATAATTTCGCTCATGTAATCATATCAGGCAGTTGTGCACAATATATTAGGGTTTTGACTTCTACCTTGAAAAAATATACTGGCTAGAGACCTAAGCACCACTGATGGCAGTTGTATGTTTGTGAACATTATTATACGCAATTTATCCTTATGAGAGTTTTTGTCATAATAAGTCATGATAAGTTGTTCATACATACACGCTATGTAACGGCGCGCGTGATTGGTCGAGAGCCGGGCATAAACAGTGTTTATGCCCGGTGTCCCGGATGTGCGATCGCCGGGTAGGAAAAATTAAGGAAAATCATGATTTTTAATAATGTTACTTGTAATTTTTTGTTATTATTTTGATGAAATAAGAATCACAAAATGTTCTGGTATGTATGAACGGGGTTCATTCATATATTTTCATGACTAAACGGTTGTTTATGCCCTCGGGCCGCAAGCGGCCCCTCGGGCATAAACAACCTTTTAGTCATGAAAATGAATGAACCCCTAATTTAACCCTAGAACTACTGAGGCTTTTTCGGACTACGAACTGGTTTTGTTGTACTCGCCTAATTTTCAATTATTAACGTCATAATAGTTATAGTTGATATCAATGTATCAATATGGGCGTGCCTCTTCTATCGAGTGATACCAAAATAAATACAAACGTTCACCACGTTATCTCGCCATAACGTCATAATGTGAGCATCCTCATGCTAATTTGGGAAATTCTGGCAATGAACAAAAGTATAGGCAAAACAGATTTTCGGCTGAAAATTCTACGAACATACCATTTTCACCAAATATGTTCCTAAATATAAAATGAAATTACCTTTTCAACGTAACTAACAAGTAAAAAGTCAGTAGCAATTTATAAGAGCAATATGAAAAAAATAGAAACCAATGGTGGGCCTCAACAACCCCTCCCTCTGTGCATTTTTTTTTAAATTTTTGATGACCGGTCCTACTCCCAGGTAAGGTGTTGGGGTAAAAAAAATCACTAAAATGAGCGCAAATAATCAATGATTAGCTTTATTGTTGTTTGGGCGTAAACACGAGCATTTATTTACGACGGATAAAAAATCTTATGGTTTAATTGTGGGATATTGCTTTTTTTTTTTTTTTTGCTTTTCAATTTAATTTTATTCTGATATCTGTAAGTCTTGTCTACCGAATGCTGTTGTTAGTATATCAGATCGCTAGTGGGCCCACCGGTCATGGTTTAAGAAAACATGCTCTCAACAACTACATATGCTCAATCTACTATAAGCTCCCTTTAATGATCTTTCTCCCTGACAGAAACAGGGAGAAAGATCCCTAGTTAATAAACCCCATCCTACTTGTCCTTAAAGGACGAAATGTTGCGCATAATTAGGATATGATGCGTGCAGTATCATCTTTTCCAAGCCTTTATGCATTTTAAGTAACTTTTGGGTCGATATGTATCACGATTGCTTTGACTCGCCAAATGTAGTTAAAATGTATAACAGTTTAAGTTCACTAATGTTAATACATCTGTCTAATAACTTCACTTATTCCCTGCGTTTGATTTCTGTTTGAACATTACATTCAGAACAAGAGATCGGGCTATTTATTTTGGGTTCAAATCACTTATGAGCAGAACGCACTAGGTAAATACCCTAACTTTTGAGTTGTCACGAAGGCAAACGTTACAAGTGCTACAAAACACAAGTGGGATAGGAATTTATCGAACGCTCTTGTTTTCATTTGATCAGTGTATAAATGTAGACGTTTCCCTGTTAGATTCCCCGGGTATCAGACGTGCTGTAGAGGTAGAAATAGTTTTGCATTGGTTATAGTCGAGGAGGGTCGATTAAATGTTACTCCGCATCACATCTCAAGATTGATTCTTAAGGTTGATGTAAGTGGTATTTGCTTACATTTATAGCAACAACATGTCTCCAACATTTTGCAACATTATCGTCATTGTGGAATTAAAAAAAAAAGACCAAACATGTCAATATAGGGATGTCAAATACTTACTTTCTACCATAACATGGGTCATTCAATTTGAGAAAGTGCTCATTCTTAGCAGGAAACTTTTATTGGTAGATAATGTGGATGTAATAATCTTTTTAAAGACACATTTAAGCTACGACAAGCTGAAGTACCATGTAGACCTAAAGGCATATTACACATGTATGGCATATAACGGTTTCATGCATTCGAGGCAGTGAAAGATTTTAGAGTTGATAAAGATAGAATGATTTTATATGCAAAAAAAAAATATTTTCAAGCACGAAATGCAATATACGCTACCAACAAAAGTCCAAACAGCAACAAGAATCTGAACAGCAATAAACGAAAATTTAACAACAAGCAATATTGTCCTTCCATCTGCTGTAAACTCACCACCGGAAGTAATTTTTACAATCGGTCAATCTGTCAGCTTCCCATTCATATCTCTTTGTACCAAAATAAAAAGGCCTTCAAAAATAAATATTAGGTGAATATTTTTTATCCTAAAATACAGACTTGACATTTAATATGGAATACTTTTTCGCAATATTCCAAGACTGGTCTGGAAGGGGTCTGCATAAACCGCACGGGCTAAATATTAATTGGGGGTGTGTCGGAAGATGGTGAAAATAATTGTTTGACAGAAAATATGCTTTCCATTAGTTTACATTATGGCGCTCATAATGTAGTGAATTGGCCTAAAATGGCGGATTTAAGGAGACTGAATTTGATTTTCGTGGGGGTAAAATTTATGACTTTGAGCAACATTATTGTGATATCATCAAGTTTATTGAGGTTTGAGACGATATTTACTGAACCTAAATGCCAAAATTGTTCGTCAGAACTGAATTGTACTTGTAATCCTTCAGTTTTGAAAGTGGGACGAGCTTTAAAAAATATAACTCTTAAAAGTGGTACGCACTCGGAAAGTATGATTGGTCCCCTGGGGTCAAATGTTATAAACTTACTGTACAAAAAAGAAACAGCGTGAGTTCATTGGACAATCAGGAATCCGCGCAGTTGTTTTTGTACCGTAAGTTTATAACATTTGACCCCAGGGGGCCATTCAAACTTTCTGAGTACGTACCACTTTTAAAAGCCCTATTTTAAGCCCCTCCCTTGTTAAAGAAATTGGTACATTCCAAGTGTATTTCAGCTGTGATGAATGCCAATTACTGACGAAGTTTAAGATATATCACTTCAAACCCCTATAAATTTGATAACAACAGAACAATGTTGCATAAAGTCCGAAATTGTGTCACCCACAAAGCTCAAATTCAGCTTGCCTAAATCCGCCATTTTAGGTAAATTCGGTACAATATGAGCACCATAATAATAACTTATGGAAAGCACATTTTCTACCAAATAATAATTTTACACCATCTCCCGACACACCCCAAATAATATCTAACCAGTGCGGTTTATGCAGACCCCTTCCAGCCCAGTCTTGGAGTTTTGCGAAAACATATTCCATATTAAATGTCAAGTCTGTATCAACGTTGTGTTCTAACAAGTAGATAAAATACTTGTAATTAAAATAAAAGTGTGACAAGTGTATATAGTATGTAATTTACAGGCCTGTAAGCAACACAACGTGTAAGTACCCCTAACAAATGTTCGAATAAATCAATATATTTTCAGCCGATTTTAAGAAATTTGAAAAAAAAACAAAAAAAACATTATCTTTAAACAAAATGTAAACCAGTGCCTCCCCGTTTTTCTCAATTTGTTCTCCGTATAGATAAAGTGGCATAGTATTACCATCTTCTATAAGCTGTGTCTGTATTTTTTATTTTCTTTAGAGGTTAATTATTCAGCTTTGGGGGCATTTTTGTCGTAATGCTTAGCGTAACCGAATTCTTAAAACTATATTAACACAGACACATTTTGGAAGAGCTATATATCTTTTCAGGATACATGAATATGAAATTATTTCAAGAAATGTGTTGTTAAAAGAAATGCTTTCCAATGGCCACAATTGCTCTAAACCCTGCAAATGCTTCTATTTTCACTGTCGAGCTATATTTTGCATTTTATAACTATAGCGGCATTCACTGTATTACCCATTTCACTGCCCATTACTAGTATCATTCATAGTATTTATAGTATTACTATTTAGCAAGGTAAAAAATTGCATAAATTTCTCGTCACCTATACCACCAGATTAGGTGTTTTTTTTTTAGTTTCACTTTTTTTTTAAATTTTGGTAACTATTTTAGGCAAACTAAATAAATTGTACTCACCACCCAAAGTATGGTATATTTTTGCCTGAACTAATCATCATTTGCCCATAATCAGACTCCATTCGGGGGAACTGAACAACCTGCAACCACCCCCCCCACACACACACACACACACCCCCACACACTTTCAATGTGCTGCGCACGACACTGTTAGCACAGTCTTAGACCAACGTGATTTATACTTTTTAAATTCCAAAGTTCAATTTGAAACCCCATTTCTTTTCAGTTTTGGTCTTTTCCCGCGATATTTTTTATAAAAAGCCGTAGAACATTGGGTACCATAAACTTTATTGAATCAATCCAATTAGTGCAATGGGGACGAATGTCATAAAAATTAGATGCGCTTAGATAGGCCTAGTATTTATTCGACCATCCACATCAGGAAGTATTTGTCCAGGAAAATAGCTATATTGGCCAGTAATTCGTGTTGAAAACCCGCTGTTGAAATATTACGTTATTATAGAAATGTCACGATGAAGTAAGCTTTTTAGAATAGGCCCAGCTTATATAAATACATTCCTTGCGTATTTACTTGTAATATTTGTAATAGAGTCTTATGTAAACAAGCGACACATGCTTTAAGAGGCATTATCTGTTATTTTGGAGAATTTTTTTAAAATGTTTGCCACGGTCAAAAAATGGATTTCCTTTAAACTTTCATATTTGATGCACCTTGACCTGAAACAAACTCACATGAAATAAATTTGGGGAAAATATCCCCGTTGCCATGGTAACAGCCAAATTTTCATTTTAGGCCTATTTTCAAAATTTTTTCATTTTTCAGCAGTCAATTTGTCAAGTTTTGAAGCCAGTGTTACTAATATACACAATATATATATATACTATTTTCTTTATAAGGTATGAATAGGTCAACCCTTAGATGCCGCATTGAAAGTATAAAAATAATCACCAGATGTCAGGGTGGGTTATACCATTTATTTGAAATAGGGGTGTTTTTCAATTTTTTCAAAGTATGAAAATATACCAACTTTGTATAGCTCATAAATCATATGGTAGTGCTCTGATTTCAACATCGACCACAGCATGTTAAGATGATACATTGGTCTTATGAAAAAGTTACATTTGAGCTTGGGGAAAATACATCTGTATATACAGTGTTGCCAGACATTTTCCTATTTTTCGAAATTCAACACAAATCTCACCTTAAATTAAATGTTGTGAAAATGAATCATCATCCTTTCAAGGAACATTTATTAGAAAGAGAGTTTTTTATTCATATCAAATTTGATCAGTTATAATGGTCAGTGTTGTTCTAAACCACATGGGTGTTGCCATAATTGGGGTTTAATTGTAAGATATGAACATTTTTCAGCTTTTCAGCTATTTTGCAGTCTTAAAAATACCAAAATACAATGGCATGCATTCCTAAAATAAAGATGTGAAAATGAAGCATCGACCTCATCATGTTGAGATGATACATGGGCCTTATGAAAAATTTACATTTGATCTTGGGGAAAAACATCTGTTTATACAGTGTTGCCAGATACTTTCCTATTTTTTTGGAAATTCAGCACTAGTCTCACCTTAAGTTGAAAATGAGAGTTTATTAGAAAGAAATTTACTTTCATATTAAATTTGATCAGTTGTATAAATGGTCAGTGTTGTTCCAAACCACATGGGTGTTGCCATAATTAGGGTTAAATAGCGAGATGTGGCTATTTTCAACTTTTTACAAGTTAAAAAAATACCAAAATACCATGGCATGCATTCCTTAAAAAATATGTGAAAGTGAAACATCAACTTCACCATGTTGAAATGATACATATTTGGTCTTATGAAAAATGGGGAAAACATATGTTTATACAGTGTTGCCAGATATTTTCCTATTTTTTCGAAATTTAACACAAGTCTCACCTTAAGTTAAATGATGCGAAAATGAAACAGGGAAAGTTTATTAGAATGAAATTTACTTTCATATTAAATTTGATCAGTTGTGTAAATGGCCAGTGTTGTTCCAAACCACATGGGTGTTGCCATAATTAGAGTTTAAGGGGGTACTACACCCCTGTCCAATGTTGTGCCTATTTTTGCATTTTTCTCAAAAATTATAATGCATTGGTGAAAAGTAAGATATGTATATTATAGGGGCAAGGACTACAACTACTGCATTGAAAATTCAGCAACTCAAGGCAAGTAGTTATTGATTTATTGATCAAATATTGGTTTTCCCTCATTTTTGACTGCAACTCCACAACTGTTGTCTGTGTTGAAATAAGATTTCCAGTGCAGTAGTTGTAGTCCTTGCCCCTATAATATACATATCTTACTTGTCATAAATGCGTTATAATTTTTGAGAAAAATGCAAAAATAGGCATAAAATTGGACAGGGGTGTAGTAACCCCTTAATAGTGAGATGTGGATAATTTCAAATTTTTATAAGTCTTAAGGGTTCAAATAGCGACGTTTTCACATATTTTTTGTGGACCTGAGAGCACATCAGATATATATTGAAATTTGCGATATAATACAAATTTTATGGCAAATGCTTAAAAATTATTATTTTTGAAATTTAACAGATCTCAAAAGTAAATTGTATAAATCTAGTGATATGTACTTAAAGTGTATGTAGCTGGAATGAAAAGCCGTCCATCATATGAAAATTTGACCTTTCATATTGAAGATATAGATTTTTTCACCAAAACACCTAAAAATGTAGGTCTTTTGGGAAAAAATCTATATCTTCACTATGAAAGGTCAAATTTTCAATTAACATTAATTAATTGATTAGTGGTCGGCTTTTCATCCCAGATAAATACACTTTAAGTACAAATCATTAGATTTATTAAGTTAACTTTGAGGACTGTATGTCAAAACAATATAAAAAAATCAATATACATAGTTTACCCTACAATTTTTATTGTACATGTATCGTGAATTTAAAAAAATCTAAATTATTATATATCAGAAGGACATTCCTCGTATTCAAAATGCAATTTGGTATGTCTGATGTGGTCTCAGGTCCGACAAAAAATACTGTGCAAAGGTGGGTGACCAATCCCTTAAAATAAAAGTTAACAGCTAACTAAAATTAAGCTTTCAAGACTGAAGGAGATTTATATGAACACTTTTGCAGATATTTGCAGGGTTAAGGGCTGGGGTATGAACGTTTGGACAGTATTTATTTTGGGACATCAGAGCACATCAGACATATCGAATTGCATTCTGAATACGAAGAATGTCATTCTGATATCAAATAATTTTGATTTTTGAAATTCGCAATTTAATACACATTTTATGGCAAATCATTAAAATTGATATTTTTGATATTTAACAGTACTTGAAGTAAACTTTATAAATCTGATGATTTATACTTAAATTGTATGTAGGTGGGATGAAAAGCCGACGATCAATTGAAAATTTTGACCTTTCGTATTGAAGATATGGATTTTTTCCCAAAACACCAAAAAAAAAAGGTCTTTTTGGAAAAAAATCCATATCTTCAATATGAAAGGTCAAAATTTTCAATTGACCGTCGGCTTTTCCTCCCTGCTACATACACTTTAAGAATATATCATTAGATTTATATAATTTACTTCGAGGACTGTTATATATCAAAAATTTGAAAAAATATCAAATTTTTATAATTTGTCATAAAATTTGTATTATATTGTGATTTTCAAAAAATGAAAATTATTTGATATCAGAAAGACATGCTTCGTATTCAGAATGCAATTCGATAGGTCTGAGGTGCTCTCATGTCCTACAAAAAATACTGTCGAAACGCAATAAACGCTCATTTTAGATCCCTTAAAGCAAAATAAAAAATCACCAAATGTGGATAAAAGTTGTCTGAGAAAATATCCGTTTCAAGTAGAAAAAGAGGACTACTGGGCACAGTATACCTATAACATGACCCCCGGAGGGAGTTCTCCCTTGGTTAAAGGTATACGGGGATGTGCCACGGTTTGGGGGGTACCTTAGCAATTTTGGTATGTCGATTGGTGGGTTTTCAGTGGAGACAATACGCCAAATTGGGCGCATTAAGGCAAAAGTGCCCATAAAAGCGCCAAATTAGGACACATTTGTGTGCTTTTTGGGTGTTTTTTGTGAAAAATTGGAATACTATAGCTGTAACTTTAATAAGGTGTCATTTTAAAACTGAAAATGTATCCACATTTCACTATTAACTCCATTTATAGTGGCATCATCCATGTGGTTTATTCATGGCAGCGATTTAAACAATATAAATCCTAAAGTGAGACATACGATGAATTTTGAATATATGTGATAATATCTGGCAATACTGTATAGAAGGAAATATTTTCCGAACTCAAATTTAAAATTTAAATTCACATACTAAGTGTTCTTAGGTTAATTTTTAACCTTAATATTGCGTTCATTCCACAATAATTTTAAGGATGTGTACTATTTTTAAGACTTGTAAAAAGCTGTAAATATCTAAATTGTCATATTAAACGCCAGCTATGGCAATACCCATATGGCTCAGAATAACACTGACCATCCCAGATGATCAAATTGAATATGAAATTAACTTTCTTTCTAAAAAGATATCTTCCGTATGAAGGTGAATTTTCATATCTTTTATTTTAGGGCGAGACTCAGAGACTTGTGTTGAATTTTGAAAAAATAGGAAAATATTTGGCAACACTGTATAAACTGATGTTTTACCCCCCCCCCCCCGATCAAAATGACTTTTTCATAAGGCCAATGTATCATCTCAACATGACGAGGTCGATGTTTCTTTCTTTATTATAGAAATGCATTTTGGTATTTTTATGACTTGTAAAAAGTTGAAAATATCCACAAATCACAATTAAACCCCAATTATGGCAACACCCATGTGGTTTAGAACAACACTGACCATTATAACTGATCAAATTTGATATGAATAAAAACTCTCTTTCTAATAAATGTTCCTTGAAAGGAAGATGTTTCATTTTCACATCATTTAACTTAAGGTGAGATTTGTGTTGAATTTCGAAAAATAGGAAAATGTCTGGCAACACTGTATATACAGATGTGTTTTCCCCAAGCTCAAATGTAACTTTTTCATAAGACCAATGTATCATCTCAACATGCTGTGGTCGATGTTGAAATCAGAGCACTACCATATGGTTTATGAGCTATACAAAGTTGGTATATTTTCATACTTTGAAAAAATTGAAAAACACCCCTATTTCAAATAAATGGTATAACCCACCCTGACATCTGGTGATTATTTTTATACTTTCAATGTGGCATCTAAGGTTTGACCTATTCATACCTTATAAAGAAAAAAATATATATATTGTGTATATTAGTAACACTGGCTTCAAAACTTGACCATTTGACTGCTGAAAAATGCAAAAATTGTGAAAATAGGCCTAAAATTGAAATTTGCCTGTTACCATGGCAACGGGGATATTTTTCCGAAATTTATCCCATGTGTGTTAGTTTGAGGTCAAGGTCCATCAAATATGAAAGTATAAAGAAAATCCATTTTTGACCGTGGCAACTCTATTCTCAAAAATAACAGATAGTTCCTCTTAAGCTTTCCCGGGAGAGTGGTGTGTGCAATGTAAAAACACTGCTATCTTTTCGTTGTTTTCTCAGTTCTTTCAACTTAGATTCCACACAATACTTGTAATAGTAAATATAAAAATCGCAATGCTATTTGAAAATCAATCTTTGTTTTGAAGTCAATAGTTTAACAACGCGTATCGCGCGCTGGAAAACTCATAGGGCAATATTTGCGCAAGTTGGGCGCGGATAACTCAAATGTTGGAGCCAATGTCGACTGTATATGGTTGATTTATTTGGTGACATCTGCATGGGGAAAAGGTCTATTGGAAAATTCTGACGCGCCTAGAAAACCTCTGGTGTGCGTTGTTTGATCTGTACGCACATCAAATTTTATCAGAAAACTATTAAGTTCAATTTGACACACATTTGACATATTTATAATTTCAGAAAATTTATACAATTTGACAAAGTCCAATTTGATACACATTAGATACACTTAAAGTGTCACAAAGTTCAATTTGATACACATTTGACATATTTATTATTTCAGAAAATTTATACAATCTGACAAAGTCCAATTTGATACACATTTGATACATCAGAAATCTGATTTGATACACATTTGATATCACAAATATGAAGAAGTCCAATTTGATACACATTTTATAAACTAAATATTGATCAAGTATAATTTGAGACAGTTTGGATGTAATATCAAATGGTTTGATAGGTGTTGGATACAGGTTTGATATAATATCAAATGGTTTGATAGGTATTGGATTCAGGTTTGATATAATATCAAATGGTTTGATAGGTATTGGATACAGGTTTGATATAATATCAAATGGTTTGATAGGTATTGGATACGGGTTTGATATAATATCAAATGGTTTGATAGGTATTGGATACAAGTTTGATATTCTCAAATTTGTGTCAAATACTTTTTGATAAATTTTTACAAGGGAATGTTCTTATGTTGATATTTGATTCTAAATGATTGTTATTGTCTGAGAGTTCCTAATATTAGTAGGTTAATTATTCTGCTTTGAGGGCATTATTTTCTTAATGCCTAGCATAATAGAATTATTTACAATTATATGTCTAATCGGAACAAATGTAAAAGCGTGTTTCTTCTTTTAAATTAAACGCGAACATTAAATGCATCTGCAATTGTTTCCAGAAAGTAGGTCAAGAAAACATGGATCCATTTCATTGTGCATATATATATACTTGTCAATTGATAACATGTCATTGCAGTATACCTCATTTTTAAACACTTCAAAAAGTTCCTGGAATCTTATTAGTTCTTAGCCGTGTGAAATGATACGACATAGCACACTTTAGCCCGTGCGTGTCGACACGATACTCGTATGCGATATTTGAACCAATCGGAGGTGCATAGCAACAACAGGACTAATCGATTCTAAGCCCTAGGTAAGTTCCTTGTAAAATGTAGGATTTAATTTTATTAGAATTCGGTATACTTGTGATTAATATATTTTTTCGAATTGATGTGTTTAATATTGAGATAAAGATATTGTTTTTAGCCGCTGTCGTGCATCTATCGTCTCATATAACACGCTTGAAATAACGACATGGGACGATAGATGCACGGCTAAAAACAATACATTTATTCTCTAAATATTCACTCAACCATAGTAAGTGTATCGTTATTGGTCATTGAATATTGATTTTAAAGTTGAATACTACATCTGATATGGCGGCTGTAGAGTGCCGAAGTTTAGGTTGAAGCATATGTCGTTTGCACAAAAATCAAATGTCAAATTCCAACATACAAACCGTATGTTTTACCGTTTGTATACATAAAACGCATCAAATCAATTGATAGTAAATTCATTCTGCAACAAATACCCGTGACTGCTTGTTAAGGTTAGCAACTATTTTAAATGGTTGCGATTTGGAAGTTCACAGCATCTTGCGAATGGTAGTACATTGATCATTTCATAGCGAGTGCGTAGAATAATAAACATAGATAAAACAGATATACTTGTGTAGGTCCTATGGTTCTTGAGTCATAGTGTAAAGTTGTCTGAAACAACAAAACTTATGTAAAACATGCATAACTCATTAACAGTAAATATCAAGTAATTTTTCAAAGTATATGATATGTAGAATGAACTTCTGCAAAACATCAAAGTATTATTTTTCAGCAATATTATATATTGATTTAGTTAAGGGATCTAAAATGAGCATTTATTGCGTTTCGACAGTATTTTTGTGGGACATGAGAGCACCTCAGACCTATCGAATTGCATTCTGAATACGAAGCATGTCTTTCTGATATCAAATAATTTTCATTTTTGAAAATTACAATATAATACAAATTTTATGACAAATTATAAAAATTTGATATTTTCAATTTTTGATATATAACAGTCCTCGAAGTAAATTATATAAATCTAATGACATATTCTTAAAGTGTATGTAGCAGGGAGGAAAAGCCGACGGTCAATTGAAAATTTTGACCTTTCATATTGAAGATATGGATTTTTTCCCAAAACGACCTAATTTTTGTTGGTGTTTTGGGGAAAAAAATCCATATCTTCAATACGAAAGGTCAAAATTTTCAATTGATCGTCGGCTTTTTATCCCACCTACATACACTTTAAGTATAAATCATCAGATATATAAAGTTTACTTCAAGTACTGTTAAATGTCAAGAATATCAATTTTTAATGATTTGCCATAAAATGTGTATTAAATTGCGAATTTCAAAAAAAAATTTGATATCAGAATGACATTCTTCGTATTCAGAATGCAATTCGATATGTCTGATGTGCTCTAATGTCCCACAATAAATACTGTCCAAACGTTCATACCCCAGCCCTTAACAAACAAAAAATCGCTGTTTTGACTGCTTTGACCAACAATACATCGTGTACCCTTAGTCTCATTATCATAGTCTCATTGGAAAAAGGCGGTCGGAGTACAAGCATGTCATGGGATTACACGGGTTGTGTTTATTCTTGCATACTACAGAAAGACATGCTATGAAATTTCAACCGTATGGTGTTGAGAAACAATGATTAATGGAAACAGTATCATGCACCAATTATGGACTACTGATGTGTTCTTTGATACTAAATAACAGGTATGTCAACCATAGGATTTGCAAGCAAATTCAACACGGTTATCGAACCTGTAACAGAACTGAATTGCTGTATCCGAACGACCTAACGAAGATGCATATACATAGTGTCCCTGAAAGAACTGTATCAGCGGAGACATAATAATTAAAACCACAACTAAACATAACTAAATAGCTGGCGTAGTTGGGTGAAAAATCAGTTATCATATACTTTTTATTTTTGAAAATTGACCACACCGTTGTTCTTGAATCGGTAAATACGCATTTGCCGTTAGTGTTCCGTTTTACATAACGCCATATTGTCAAGGTATAATAAATTATGCCGCATATAATTAAAGACAGAGATAAAAAGAATTTATCGCGTCTGATGTCACTGTCAATTACGATCCTTGATGGTTAACACAGGTTAATAGCGCGTAAAAGGAAGACCGATCTGTCTGGTGCTGATCGGAGAAAGGGAATAGCAGCAAATGGCGAAAAACTACGTATTTTTACAGGGCAAAAAGCAGCTTTTCTGGGCATTGTAGACATGGTGCCTTCGCGAAAGAAAGTTTTCTAAAATAAAGACCTAACTTTTGAGATGGTTTGCATGTTTGTTTGAAGGTGCAAAATTAACAATAAGGCTCCCGGTTATACCGCCACGTTCAGCAAGTCATCATCACAACACTTGTAAACAAACCGTGCTCGAGTTTGATTGACAGATGACGTCATACGCGATAAATTCTTTTTATCTCTGTCTTTAATTATAGTTATGTTAGTTATAAACAGTTACCTCAACGCTTTGACGCCATTGACACATCAGGGAGAAATGGTTTAGTGTGCAGTGGTACGGGTAGCCTGAGAGTCTTAAAATATTCTAAAAGCTGTGGCGTAGCCAGGACTTTTCCAGACGGGGGCACTATGTAATTCAAATTTCAGTAGGAAATAGTTTGACGAAACGAAAGATATCTAAAAAACGTTATCATGGCGGTCCACATCGGAGGGAGGAGGGGCACTTCCTTGCCAATCCCTTGTACCATAGGCTATGCAATGAGACAAACGATATGGTATAACAATTCAAATGGCAGTCATATTGGATTTAAATAAGAATGACTATGTCATGAGTAATGTCAAATTTAATGCTTTCTACTATACTAACGATCAAGTTAAAACTGAAAAAAAAACACCAGTGCGTGCCTGAATTGTTGCACGACAGCAAAGAAATAGAGCATTGCTGTTGTTATTCTTGATTTTACCTACCTCCCGAGTAGAAGACACCCGAGAGATAAGCCGACATCTAATTTATTCTGCACTGCATTTGATATAATCCATGGGAAATCCTTAAACTCAATTTAGGAAAAGGATCTGGTTCCCAAAATTATTCACACTATATCTACTTTTGATTCATTTCGTCAACTTCATTCTGGCATTCTTATGGTGTTGTTGAAATGAAAGGATAGCACTGTGATCCACATACAAAAAGTTACAGAAGTTCTTGTCATATCCATTGAGAATGAGAAGAAACTGGTATCTAATGCATTTTCCGATCACAAAATTTTCTCTCCTGTAATGCCCGGGGGTAGAAACAAAGATACTACAGATGATTCTAAAACGCAATACCCATGTAAAGGCTCTATAGCCACGACAGCAATCACGAATAGGTTAGTATACGAGATTCAATCTTTGTCTTCCTGACTTTTTATTCTAATTACGCTCATGTGATTATATCCGGTAGTTGTACACACTATATTAGAGGTTTGGTTTCTATCTTGAAAACGACAACGGCTAGAGGCTTAAGCACCACTGACGACAGTAGGCAGGTTTTAATTGGACGTTGTTTGCGGAGCCTATATTTGGTTTGATTTTATTTCACAATAATTCTAAGGTGAGAATTTTGACATGACATTTCCTTTTTGGATTTCCAATTTAAATTCATTGATATGTGATATTTTGAATAAATAAAGAGTACGCTTACCTTTCTGCAACACTTCCCGGTATCATTGAGCATCTGCTGAGAGCCAACATTTTGACTGAAAACAGTTCCTTCCTATCATTTTTGAACAAAATATGTCTTTTCAAGCACGCCCCTGTATGACATTGATGGCCAAGTATCCTTAATTAGCTAATTATGACGTCAATCCTTGACGACCACCATAACAACAGATGACGCCCGGGGTATTTGAACTCTTTTTTAAAACATGTGGTGCATAACAAATGATCAAGGTTATGAATTGTGATACTAGAGGAATAAAGGTATCCCCCGATTACAACGGATTAGTAATTGTTATGCGATTATGTTATTTGCCACGATCCAAAAGAGATAACTTCCATTCAGTTAATAGCATGCAGCCTCACTGCAGGGATTTCCTATCTAGGAGCGCATTATAGTTTAATTTCGACTTCCAAAATTGTTCAGTTTTAACATCAGATCAGGCTCAAAATGCCAAATATTACCGATCACCAGAAGGGAATGGTAGAAGCATATCATAGTGAAGGAAAATATAACCGTGAAATTGTAAGATTACTGAATATTGACGACTGATCTGTTCGATATAATTTGAGAAAAAAGGAGATTCGTGGTTCAATGGACAATCGCCCGAAATCTGGACGGCCGAAAAAACAACAACACCAAGATAATAATAACAACCCAAATAGCGTTTGTATCAAACATTGTTGATAATGACCAGCAGTGCAGTCGGGATAACTGCAAGTCGTTCATGATAACTGTTTGATAGCAACAGGGTATTGACGTCATATGAGCCTCATTAAACAGCGCCGCCACGTTTCCCAATGGAATTTTACTGTGTAATTTACCGCAAAATAAGGATATTTTTTCTTTATATACTTTCTAATAAATGAGGGTTCCAGGTTACTGCAATTATGACTAGAATTGATTAAAGGGTTTATATTTTAGTGACAGTTAGGTACATTTTCCATTTGTAGTATCATTACCATTTAACATTTTCAGCGGTTATAGAGGGTGCGGAAAGACATTTCGTCGGGGGAGTACTACAAAACTCACGTAGAAGGGGAATTACCGCATCGTTCCTGTTTTCACCACATAACCACAGTGCACCGTGCTTTTGCAATAGACCCTAAAACTAGTTCCTGGTACAGGGACAATTGTGGACAAGGGTGACACTTTATACAATTGCAAAATACAACAAGCGAATGTAATAAAAATAAGAATACATCAGGATTACTGAGCAGGACTGAAAGAACCCATCAAAATGATAGAGCTGCGGATGCGATCTCAAAAACATGTAGGTCTGGTCTTCAGAGCCCACTACATATTAAGTATGGTCATTAGCGCCAATCCGGCTTAAAACATGTGTGGGGGTGGGGGTGTGTGTGGGGACATTCGACCTAAGTTATCAAAAAGTGGCTAATAATAACAAACAATTAGTCATGTTGCCGAAATGTTGCCGGGTTATACCGCCCATGATTATGGTATATGAATAGCAAACTGCTAATTAAATATGACATTTGTCACAGCTGGGCCTTCGTTTGATTTGTATAGTGTATTTTTTAGTGCATGTGGTTGACCAAAGACAGTTCACTCTTGAAGAATGTGTTTTCATGGTCGTCACTTATATTGAGACATGGAATCGGCAAGAAAGTTTGAGGTTGATTACCAACACAAATCTTAAGATACATATGTGCTATAATTATAAGTATGGAACTTACCTGCAATCTTAGAAATATTTGTTCGAACACCTTTAATGCCTTATTGGAAATGGTCCCCCTTCTACCCGTGTACAATGTTGACATGCCCAACATGCTCATCTTTACCATATCTTCTCTCAACATTGTTTGGTGGGGAAAGGGGGGGGCATGCTGAAGATGAACATTGAGACAACACTATTATAATTCTTAGTTTCCAGTTACTCATATAGCGTGCGCACTATGCTAAGAAGAACATTGGAATTACAGTGGGTGTTCGAACACATTTTTTCCGGGATTGTCTACAAAATCGCTTAGCAAAATCATCTGATTTTAGTTTTTGGGCAATAACTCTGCAGTTACACCATCGATATTAATGCAATTTGGTACACATGTCAGAAATATGATTTGCTATCATCTCACAAAATATGGAGGAAATCAATGAATATTTGGATAGCAGTCAGTTACCATAGATTTAATATAGCGTTTTATACACACAAATATAGGCCTTAATGGTTTATGTGCTATGTTAATTGCGCATATGTATATAATGATATAATAAATTAAGAGGAGTGATTAAAATTTTATTTTCAGCTAAAAATAAAAAATTAACGTTACTCGTAAATTCAATTTTATTTATTTAAATTTCACACAGTACCACTGTATGATAAATTCGGGGAAGGGGGGCTTCGAGAACGAGGAGAGAGAGAGAGCGAGTTATATGAAGGAGAGATACGCACCGGATACCCACATTTATTGTTTTAAAATTTTGTTTATAATAAAAACATTACTTGACCAATATTCAAGAAAATCAGCCTAATGTGTGAAATTGTGTTCATTAAACAGTTTAAATACACCATGGTTAGGATGGTCAAATGGTAAATCATAATGATTTACACACATAGACAAGCACGCATATGCATCGATTTACCATATAATAGAATAGTAAATCCTATTCTTCTTTATGTTTTGTGGTCAACCGTGCACACTGTGTGTTTTCAATGGGGAGATGAGCAACGATTCACCTTTACCATGAATAGGGTTTCACACTTTCAGTGTACATAATTATACCCACAGAAGAGACAAGGCAAATCATGTTTTTAATGAACGTTGCCCATGTGAGATTGCATATAGGCCTAATAATAAAGGTCATTATCTATCATGCTCATAATGATCAGTGTTTGTTTAATCGGAAAACAGCATTCTTGAAGCGTCTATATTTTCTTTTATTCCAATCAAAATAATGACAATCATGAAATAACCCTGAACGTGCATACCAATCATTGAATATGTCAGTTAAAATTGAGTTGTCTTATACATTGCGCATGTGTGTCTTTTAATGTGCAATTGGTCTTGAACTTGAAAAATATTGACTTGCAGGTGACATTTGCACTTGTTGTTACTTTTTATTCTTCCTTCTTTTTTAATTCATGGTTTTCTTTTTAGTGTGATTGTTCGTTTTATCTTCTTTTATTTCTATTTTGTATTTTCTTTGCTATTTTGATTTGGTTTCCTTTCTTTGTTTCTTTCATATTTTTTTGGGGGGGGGTCTTTAATGATTTCTTTTTCTTTTTCTTTGTCTTTGCTTGAATTCTTTGAGGTATACTTTCGTGGGGTCGGGAATTACTGGTTTGGAAGGAGAAGTTTGGCAAAGCAATGTACATAGGTTGGTGGAGTTCGTTGCATTATTTTGCTATCTACTGCAGATAACAATGATACATTTGCATCCCACATCCGTGTGATGTTTGCTTGACGGTTCCCTTAGTGTCATAGCAAACATAAAAGATGGTGAATGATTTTCCAAAAGATTGTCAACTTTTTAACTATCCAAATTGCTATGTTTTAAAATGTTTGGGGCTATGTATAAGGTATTCTACGTCTTATTCGACTTAACTTAGTCAAAATTTGATGAAAATATATGTTTAAAGTGACCGATCCCTGAAATATTTGTGAATGTGATGTAATATTGTTTATTCCCTATGTTCCTTAGTATATATAAATTAACATGTATAAGTTTTATTTCAATCGCACTACTGGTTCTGAAGTTGTGAACCCTAATGTGAAGTAGCAAACACTGATTTTGGAATTCCTCAGACAATCTTAGAAATATTTGTTCGAACACCTTTAATGCCTTATTGGAAATGGTCCCCCTTCTACCCGTGTACAATGTTGACATGCCCAACATGCTCATCTTTACCATATCTTCTCTCAACATTGTTTGGTGGGGAAAGTGGTAGGGGGCATGCTGAAGATGAACATTGAGACAACACTATTATAATTCTTAGTTTCCAGTTACTCATATAGCGTGCGCACTATGCTAAGAAGAACATTGGAATTACAGTTTGTGTGCGAACACATGTTTTCCGGGATTGTCTACAAAATCGCTTAGCAAAATCATCTGATTTTAGTTTTTGGGCAATAACTCTGCAGTTACACCATCGATATTAATGCAATTTGGTACACATGTCAGAAATATGATTTGCTATCATCTCACAAAATATGGAGGAAATCAATGAATATTTGGATAGCAGTCAGTTACCATAGATTTAATATAGCGTTTTATACACACAAATATAGGCCTTAATGGTTTATGTGCTATGTTAATTGCGCATATGTATATAATGATATAATAAATTAAGAGGAGTGATTAAAATTTTATTTTCAGCTAAAAATAAAAAATTAACGTTACTCGTAAATTCAATTTTATTTATTTAAATTTCACACAGTACCACTGTATGATAAATTCGGGGGAAGGGGGGGGGGGCTTCGAGAACGAGGGAGAGAGAGAGAGCGAGTTATATGAAGGGAGAGATACGCACCGGATACCCACATTTATTGTTTTAAAATTTTGTTTATAATAAAAACATTACTTGACCAATATTCAAGAAAATCAGCCTAATGTGTGAAATTGTGTTCATTAAACAGTTTAAATACACCATGGTTAGGATGGTCAAATGGTAAATCATAATGATTTACACACATAGACAAGCACGCATATGCATCGATTTACCATATAATAGAATAGTAAATCCTATTCTTCTTTATGTTTTGTGGTCAACCGTGCACACTGTGTGTTTTCAATGGGGAGATGAGCAACGATTCACCTTTACCATGAATAGGGTTTCACACTTTCAGTGTACATAATTATACCCACAGAAGAGACAAGGCAAATCATGTTTTTAATGAACGTTGCCCATGTGAGATTGCATATAGGCCTAATAATAAAGGTCATTATCTATCATGCTCATAATGATCAGTGTTTGTTTAATCGGAAAACAGCATTTTTGAAGCGTCTATATTTTCTTTTATTCCAATCAAAATAATGACAATCATGAAATAACCCTGAACGTGCATACCAATCATTGAATATGTCAGTTAAAATTGAGTTGTCTTATACATTGCGCATGTGTGTCTTTTAATGTGCAATTGGTCTTGAACTTGAAAAATATTGACTTGCAGGTGACATTTGCACTTGTTGTTACTTTTTATTCTTCCTTCTTTTTTAATTCATGGTTTTCTTTTTAGTGTGATTGTTTGTTTTATCTTCTTTTATTTCTATTTTGTATTTTCTTTGCTATTTTGATTTGGTTTCCTTTCTTTGTTTCTTTCATATTTTTTTTTTTGGTGGGGGGGGTCTTTAATGATTTCTTTTTCTTTTCTTTGTCTTTGCTTGAATTCTTTGAGGTATACTTTCGTGGGGTCGGGAATTACTGGTTTGGAAGGAGAAGTTTGGCAAAGCAATGTACATAGGTTGGTGGAGTTCGTTGCATTATTTTGCTATCTACTGCAGATAACAATGATACATTTGCATCCCACATCCGTGTGATGTTTGCTTGACGGTTCCCTTAGTGTCATAGCAAACATAAAAGATGGTGAATGATTTTCCAAAAGATTGTCAACTTTTAACTATCCAAATTGCTATGTTTTAAAATGTTTGGGGCTATGTATAAGGTATTCTACGTCTTATTCGACTTAACTTAGTCAAAATTTGATGAAAATATATGTTTAAAGTGACCGATCCCTGAAATATTTGTGAATGTGATGTAATATTGTTTATTCCCTATGTTCCTTAGTATATATAAATTAACATGTATAAGTTTTATTTCAATCGCACTACTGGTTCTGAAGTTGTGAACCCTAATGTGAAGTAGCAAACACTGATTTTGGAATTCCTCAGACAATCTTAGAAATATTTGTTCGAACACCTTTAATGCCTTATTGGAAATGGTCCCCCTTCTACCCGTGTACAATGTTGACATGCCCAACATGCTCATCTTTACCATATCTTCTCTCAACATTGTTTGGTGGGGAAAGGGGAGGGGGCATGCTGAAGATGAACATTGAGACAACACTATTATAATTCTTAGTTTCCAGTTACTCATATAGCGTGCGCACTATGCTAAGAAGAACATTGGAATTACAGTGGGTGTTCGAACACATTTTTTCCGGGATTGTCTACAAAATCGCTTAGCAAAATCATCTGATTTTAGTTTTTGGGCAATAACTCTGCAGTTACACCATCGATATTAATGCAATTTGGTACACATGTCAGAAATATGATTTGCTATCATCTCACAAAATATGGAGGAAATCAATGAATATTTGGATAGCAGTCAGTTACCATAGATTTAATATAGCGTTTTATACACACAAATATAGGCCTTAATGGTTTATGTGCTATGTTAATTGCGCATATGTATATAATGATATAATAAATTAAGAGGAGTGATTAAAATTTTATTTTCAGCTAAAAATAAAAATTAACGTTACTCGTAAATTCAATTTTATTTATTTAAATTTCACACAGTACCACTGTATGATAAATTCGGGGGAAGGGGGGGCTTCGAGAACGAGGGAGAGAGAGAGAGCGAGTTATATGAAGGGAGAGATACGCACCGGATACCCACATTTATTGTTTTAAAATTTTGTTTATAATAAAAACATTACTTGACCAATATTCAAGAAAATCAGCCTAATGTGTGAAATTGTGTTCATTAAACAGTTTAAATACACCATGGTTAGGATGGTCAAATGGTAAATCATAATGATTTACACATAGACAAGCACGCATATGCATCGATTTACCATATAATAGAATAGTAAATCCTATTCTTCTTTATGTTTTGTGGTCAACCGTGCACACTGTGTGTTTTCAATGGGGAGATGAGCAACGATTCACCTTTACCATGAATAGGGTTTCACACTTTCAGTGTACATAATTATACCCACAGAAGAGACAAGGCAAATCATGTTTTTAATGAACGTTGCCCATGTGAGATTGCATATAGGCCTAATAATAAAGGTCATTATCTATCATGCTCATAATGATCAGTGTTTGTTTAATCGGAAAACAGCATTTTTGAAGCGTCTATATTTTCTTTTATTCCAATCAAAATAATGACAATCATGAAATAACCCTGAACGTGCATACCAATCATTGAATATGTCAGTTAAAATTGAGTTGTCTTATACATTGCGCATGTGTGTCTTTTAATGTGCAATTGGTCTTGAACTTGAAAAATATTGACTTGCAGGTGACATTTGCACTTGTTGTTACTTTTTATTCTTCCTTCTTTTTTAATTCATGGTTTTCTTTTTAGTGTGATTGTTCGTTTTATCTTCTTTTATTTCTATTTTGTATTTTCTTTGCTATTTTGATTTGGTTTCCTTTCTTTGTTTCTTTCATATTTTTTTTGGGGGGGGGGGTCTTTAATGATTTCTTTTTCTTTTTCTTTGTCTTTGCTTGAATTCTTTGAGGTATACTTTCGTGGGGTCGGGAATTACTGGTTTGGAAGGAGAAGTTTGGCAAAGCAATGTACATAGGTTGGTGGAGTTCGTTGCATTATTTTGCTATCTACTGCAGATAACAATGATACATTTGCATCCCACATCCGTGTGATGTTTGCTTGACGGTTCCCTTAGTGTCATAGCAAACATAAAAGATGGTGAATGATTTTCCAAAAGATTGTCAACTTTTAACTATCCAAATTGCTATGTTTTAAAATGTTTGGGGCTATGTATAAGGTATTCTACGTCTTATTCGACTTAACTTAGTCAAAATTTGATGAAAATATATGTTTAAAGTGACCGATCCCTGAAATATTTGTGAATGTGATGTAATATTGTTTATTCCCTATGTTCCTTAGTATATATAAATTAACATGTATAAGTTTTATTTCAATCGCACTACTGGTTCTGAAGTTGTGAACCCTAATGTGAAGTAGCAAACACTGATTTTGGAATTCCTCAGACAATCTTAGAAATATTTGTTCGAACACCTTTAATGCCTTATTGGAAATGGTCCCCTTCTACCCGTGTACAATGTTGACATGCCCAACATGCTCATCTTTACCATATCTTCTCTCAACATTGTTTGGTGGGGAAAGGGGAGGGGGCATGCTGAAGATGAACATTGAGACAACACTATTATAATTCTTAGTTTCCAGTTACTCATATAGCGTGCGCACTATGCTAAGAAGAACATTGGAATTACAGTGGGTGTTCGAACACATTTTTTCCGGGATTGTGGTTGCCTCCTTGACGAATACATGTTTCAGCCCTGGTCTTCATTGCATCAATTGCATTGCGTACCCTCCTTGTGCGCCGTATACTTGCGAATGCAGCTGTAATACGGTTGCAAAGATGTTGGAGGCTAGCTGGTGATCCTCGCTCATCGTGAATGCATTCCAAAGCCGAATGCTATTATCTATCCATGTCATTATAACCGTGTGTTTCGTTTTAATCTTTCATCCGTGGACAGAGTGAAAAACGGGTACAGTTATTAAAGAGGGCACATCTTCCAAAATTGTGAGCCGAGTGAAATAACTGTTTTGGTTTATTAAAGCTAACGGTTTAAGGTTTCTTTGCATATCAAAACACATTTGATCAACTTTTCAGAAATAGGAGATAGAGAGGGCGCAATAAGGGTTGTGTTTTTATTGGGACACCCTGTATTTAATATCGATTGCTTTAATAGATGCTATACAATACTATTTTAATATTGTTCGGATATATCGGACCTACCTGGAAAGTAAAAGGACAGTAAAAACATAAATACATGTATTACATACATTACCAGGAGATACATTAGTATTTAGTAACGAAATAATGATGCGAAGTGAGTAAATGAAAAATCATACATAACATGTCTGGAAGCTGGTCTGGTCTTTTTGTTAATACATTTCAAATAGAAATCAATAATCAAGGGGTTGCTGCATGCCACGGTTGTTTGATGGGATCATTTATTAGTTTTTCAAACAAAACATCATGTACAACTAAATTTTAGGCTTAAACAGCTAAAAGTGATATGATGCTGATGTATACAGATGCTTTTGTGTCATTCTCAAATTTAATTTTCCGTCTTTTACAAAAGTATTCACTTTAATAGCATATTTTAAAGCTTTTTCGCTTTTTTGGTGGCGCTATTTAGTTACTGGAAATTACTCTTTCAAGCTTTAAATGCAAATAATTGATTGTTTCACCTATTCCCCTTGTAAATAACGATATATGATTTAGGATAAATAGCACCATCTATAGTTTGCATTTAGTTAATAATGAAGCCAATTATATATATATGGTCAATTCCAGCGAAAGCAGGACAAAATTCTCTCTATGTTAACTTTCCACTTTAAAATGTCATTAATAAAGGAAATCACGTTATTGATGGAGCATATCATGTCACGTCCAATGTGCTCTCTTTGTGCATATAGGCCTTTACTAGCAAGTCATACCAGGGGACAAGTTATGATAGCTTAAATGATTTGGCGTTACCCACGAATTCAAAGATAAAGCACCATATATGTCATTGAATGTCCTTCAATCAAAATGAAATTATTACCGTTAGAAAGACGTTTGCATGATCTCGCCTCATATGTAAAACGATTGAATTCCACCAAAGTTTGTGGGCTCTAGAGGCCATTAAGTCAATTTGGCTAATAATTTTGTTACCCGCGTATCAAAAATAAAATGATCGTTCTGAAAAATGTTAAGTGAATATGCCATAAATGACTATATCATGAAACGAAGTTTCGTTCTATAATTCTGAGGTCCAAGTGATTATTTTATGCAAATACGTTTTACCCATACAATTTCATAAAATCAAATTTGACGTTACCCACGTATCAACTGTTACCCACGAGTGCAGCAAATATAATCGCCATAACTTAAATTAACATTTAATGACTTGGACACTGAATTTAGTTTGACAAGCGCTTAAAATTGTAAATCGTAAAAATACGTTCACCGCTTTAAAAAAGAATCTACGACGGTTTAAACTTTTGTTACCCACGAATCCCGAATAGATGCTAACCTTGAAAAATAAGGAGATTGTTTATTTTAAGTTTAAATCAGCACATATTCAAGCCATGGGTATGCTATAATTTTGACAGTACTTACAGTTTATACACCTAAGAAACGCAAACCCCAAACGGTACTATAGTACTTATAGCTTTACCCACGAATTCGGCGTTACCCACGAATCCAAGGATTTACTCGTAAATTATATGTTTCTTATGCATCTTAACATTTTGAAAACACGCGAAATAGGTTCCAAAACAGTCCTGTTTAATAGCGTCCTCTTGAAGGTATACTGAAGCTGCATCATGAAGTTTTGATTGATTATCCTAAATTACCATTTTTTGGGTAAATTCAATTAGTTAGAGAAACGGGAATCATTGAAACACAATGGAGGAATAACCGCATGGTGGTTTCCAACCTTCTGTAAAAGTTTCTATTTTGCCGCTTACCAATACATACCTTCAAATATGTGTTACCCACGAACATTTTGGTTACCCACGAATCCCTACTTAAATTATAGTTAACAATGTATTGATAGTGTTTTAGTTCATAGGAACTGTCAAACACGAGTTAATAGAATATTGCTGCATGCAAATATGGAATGATTTTACTAAAATAATAATATAAAACTGTTTGCTCTCTCTATTTGAATTTGGCAACTTCATTATTCTCAAAACTTTTATACCCAAAATGCCATAATGATCCATTCTAAATATTCCATGTAGTCTGTATTTTGATTAAAATTGATTTTAGTGCCATTGCAGCCTGAATTATTGACATACGGAAAAGTATTTTTTATTTTTATTAAAAAAAATTAATAGGAATTGCTATTTTCCAGACGCTGTTACCCACGAATCCATCCGAGATCCTCATCCTGCGACGAGATACAAAATCTAACTTTATATTTATATGAAGCATTTATTCTAATCTTTCGAAATAATACAGTAATGTTAAATGACAGCCACTTTGGAAAGAGTTCGAAGAATTGACACAATCTTAACTGTACACCTGGTTCTTTCTTAAAATTTGTAATAACCAAAATATTTCTTTGTAGATATATGTAATAAAATTCTATTTTACGTTCAAAGTCTTCACCGGTTTCTAGTGTATATGAGTCACACATAAAATATTGAAAGATATTAAAGAAAGTGAAATTTTATGGCGTACAACAGGTGAAAAATGCTTGAATTCGTGGGTAACATGCATATGCGCATTTAACACTTTATTTGGTCTAGCAAGAAAAGTTATTTTTCAATCCGATGGCACTTCCACCTGATGATTCACTAGACATGATCGTCTCATTTGATAAGTCTAGAATTGAAAAGGAAAACATTTTCAAAATGGGCCCAGAGAGAATTTTGGCCCGCTTTGGCTGGAATTGATCATATATATATATCAAACAACCGTGATGCATCATACCATGCCGCATTGACACGTTAACAGCCTTGTAGCATATTTATTTAACGTTGTCAGCCTGAAGCTTTTCCATGATAAAAAAAAACCAGTGTGTGTGACCATGTCAAATAACGACAGGAGGTACCGAGGAAAGACAAATTGCTTCAATAAGTGGAAGGGACTCATTGTTTTAATTTAGGTGGTATCGTTGATGTAGGCTGAAAGGTAAATCATGAAGTGTGTCAATTAAGTGCACACCTTTTAATGCCATGTTTGGTTGGTGTTTACTGAATATTACAAAGAGATTAATTTGTACGAGCAGAAAATAATGGCAATTCTGTTGAGGGGAAACATAAATTTGTACGTTGAATATAGTTCCACTTTCCGCAGTTACATAATTATGGCAACTATAAACAACAAGGACAACTGTCAGAGAAATCATCATCGCTGGAAATTTACCCAAACTCATATCACAAGTAATATGCACTATGTAAGGGATAAAATAAAATTGGACCCCACAAAGTTGCTATTGTTCTAAATAACGGAACCGGCGGTCAACCGCCAGTCGAGTTTTGATTTCATCCCTAAATGGTAAAACAAAAATAAAATTCAATGAAAGTCATTTGATTTTAATGGAGACAAATAAAGTCAAGTAAGCTCATCCATCCACCCACACATGCAATTAGTTTCTCTTGGGAGCGTATTATATATAGAATGAGAGTGCAAATATTGAGAAGTAATTTTTCATTTACCGTGTTGCAGTACCTTTTTTTAAATCATAAATCGTTATTAAGTCAATTCCTAACCAATGCATTTCTTTGTTAATTCTATATATTAAAAAAATAGATACTAAAACTATTATTTGAAATACCGCATGTAGATGGATTTGGCGACAAAAACGTTAAAATACACATTACTTTGGAATACACACGCTGATTTCTTGACAGAAGAAACTGTTCTTTTCAATATGCGTTTGTGCATATCTAGAAAGATGAGATCATCTAAAAGATACCTATATGAGTGAAAATGCTTTTACGATATTACTGACAAAGATCAAATAGTGATTGGTATGAAAGTGATATGGAGGGATTGAATTACAGTCTTATTAGCATACCAAAGTAGTACAGACGTACCGTGATACGATGAGCAAGTTGGTGATCCGATTCTATAGGTAAAGTAAGTAGTGCAAATCTGATCGAATTCGGGCGAATACTTTATTAATTTTAATCATTTCTATAAAGTATAAATTCTTTTAAGTCTTTAATTACATTTGGAATTTTAAATATTGCCAACAAATCATAATAGAGTTGTCAAAACACAATTCAAAGTAATATTGCAATTACATTGAAGTGGTGCCATAATGTTAACACCCTCAGAATGCCCTAAAGAGGAACCGCATTATATAAATATATATCTAGCATGTAAATCCAGCTCGCAGAACTGAACAATTAACTAAAACATGAGTTAGGGAGTGTTTAAGAGAAAACGTGTGCATTTGAAATAGTTTTTGCAAAGTTTTGGCAAGGCAGTTCAAAGAAGTAAGCTTCCCAAGATGCCTTCTATTGTCCTTTGTTGTTGAGGTTCAACACTCAAACGTTTATAATATTTCACACTTTGGGAGTTTCCAAGGTTCCAAGTATCAACTTTGTGATTTTGGAATTAATGACATCTTCATTACGATTTCATTAGCTCTTATATTACATACAATTCTTAGCAAAATGATAAAATTAACCTAAAATGAGAAGTTTAGTAAAAGCACATGTAAATCAACTTTCTACTTCTACTTTTTTTCTACTCATATATATCTCCTTAAAGACAAATTTACATTATCATTTTCTGTATGTTTTCGGTTTTAAGTAGGTTAATTATTCTGTTTTGAAGGCATTCTATTTCTAAAATATCCATCACAACAACATTTCGAAAATGATAGTTGATATCCCTAATCGGAACAAGTGTGTGTTTGGTTTTGAAATGAAATACTAGAATTCCATCTAAGTTTTGACTATTTTCTCTAAAAGGTATATAGGACAAGAGCTATGTTCTTGATGGTACCTTATAAATATGCTTGCCAATTAGCAACATTTTTAATTTCTTTGAAATGATGTGTTACCTCAAGATGAGTTGTCGCTTTTGATGAAAGCTGGAATGGTTGTATTCAACATGAAGATTATGGGAAGAATATCGTATCAAATACTTTCATGAATGCCGATGTTTGTACTTCAACATATTAAGTATTCGCGGCAAATCCTATTGATGCATCTGCCCTCGCAAATAAATGGAATGTCTAATTCTCACAATCTATATAAAAACCAAAATACCCTTTGTGGTATATGTATAAAGATTACTACAATCACATAAACATTGATTGATTCGGCGTGAAACAAAGAACACTGTTACTTCCCTCATTTGGAAAACGCGGTCGCCACAATCATGTCATGTGATTCCATAGGCTGCGTTTATTCTTACATACTACGCATAGACAAATAATGAAATCTATCGTATATTGTCCAGAAAAAGGGTTTGATGGAAATGTGTTACAGACGCTGTTTTATTTTTATTTAAAGCTAAAGATAAAAAACAAAAGAAATAGCTGTTACTATAAATATAAGTTCAGTCAGTTTTATAAACCTCACATGCAGACCTCTTATCGATAACTTTCTTAATTTACGCTGCTTGTGTCAAGTTGTTTGCCATGTACTTCATTCAATCCAAAAGCAAACTACACTGTTCTCGATATGTGATAGCATGCTCTGACATGTATATAGAACTAGAAACTAAGAACTCATTCACGGTTATTTGATGTATATATAATTGGCTTCATTATTAACTAAATGCAAACTATAGATGGCGCTATTTATCCCAAATCATATTTCTTTATTTGCAAGGGGTGGGTGATTAATAATGCCATTAAAACAGCTGGAATGGGTGAAACATGCAACAAGGACATTTTATAAACATATTTTATCAAACAATAAACGGAATTACTGTATTAAAAGCTTGAAAGAGTAATTTCCAGTTACTAAATAGTTAACTACACTAACCCGCCATGATCCGGAACCATTTTCCTCAACACTGTTCAAGTAAGCTTAACAGAACGCTCACATGCGTATGTATATTTCTATATTACATATTTACAAATTACTGCTAGCTCGGTAGGTTCTTTGACTATTCAATCTTTCAACAAGGCATTTTTATATCGTTTTTAATTTTTTTGCGAAATCCGTTTAATAGCACGCATTTCAGTGTGCTACACCAATTTTGAATCTTTACCCAGCGAAGCCAGCGCACATTAAAAACAAACATTCGGTGCATCTGTCCGCATCGGACTCGAACCTGTAACCTTTGTCATGCTAGCTTGTCGCTCTTCTGAACTGACCCACACGCTTGCTTGAGAAGATCGGACGATCGGACGAGGTACCATTCGGTGTTATTTGCAATATGATTATATATGCTTGGGGAAATAATGTGGTTTGCATATATGCTGTGCAATAACCATTATTCCAATTGTCCACTTCGCAGTATTCACATCAAGATATTCACATCAAGCCGCCTCTGTGTCGTAGATCCAATTAACTGGGTCTTGTATTTGGGTCGCAAATCAGTTGGCAAAACCACACTGTAAGTTAGCACCAATCGAACGCAGGTAGCAAGGCCAAACTTGAGTTAGCTTGGCCTGGCTCCGCTAAGATTAGAGCGAAGCTAGAGCGTGGCGGCAATGCTAGAGCGCTGCGAAATATGTGCTCTCGTGCCTTAGTTCTCTGGATTCATATGATGAAAAATTATAATATTTACCAAGAGCAGCCAGTGCACTTACGAGCGTAAATGTTAAAACAAATGTCATCTATACTACTAAATTTGAAAGGAAACAGAGCGCGGCTGTCACACGAGTGCTAAGATAATAGAGCAGTGTTGTTGAACGTATTTTATGTTCTACTATTATACTAACCCAATAGGAGATGAGTCACGGTGATCAGGGAACATTTGTAGTACAACAAGTCATACATATATAGAATATTTTCTCAATTTGAATCCAAAAATTAAAAAAATCATCGTATAGATCCCTGTAATAGAACATTTTCGTCACGCACTGCATGAGATGTAATCCACGTAAAACACTGGTATTATCATAAGATGCATGAACCAGTTCTCGTCTCTCTCCTCTTTCTTGATTTGATTCTTTTCGTCATGTTCCTTCTGCATTTATAAAATCTAAAGGTTATGTGACCTCGCTACCAGATGTAAATTGCAAATAAATCAGAATCATTGTCATATCGTTTCAGAATAAAAAGGGAAATGTATGCTATGGGTATTTAGTAGTTCCGATCACATCATGCCGATCACAGCATGTTTATTTGTAACTATTTTAGTTTCAATTTTCAATGTTGTTAACTGAAATGTTGTTAAGCATGTGGAGAATCGGTTATTAGAATTACGATGTGATATGTGTAATTTCAAATTTTGTAAACCTTTCGAAAATTATAAGTTTGTCATGATTGCTCAAAATTTTATGGAATCGTCACAGTGTACATGTATTTGAATATTTCGTTTTGCATATTGAGAATATTCACTTCCTTAAAAGCAGAACTTTCTTGTTTGACACCTAAGTTTTGAATTGTAACGAAGGCAAGTTACACGTACTACAAAACGCAAGTAAAGTGGAATTTATAGAGCGTTCCTGTTTTCATTTAATTTGTGAACAAAGCGAGTCTGCTTTAAAATTTTAAGATATCTAATGTTTTGCCGCGGTTGGCAGAAATATACACAAGTTTTAGAAAACGTTACATTATGTATGCTATAGAAAGTCTAATTTAGTCTATATGGTTGGAAATGGTTGGTGATTTATATATATATATATCTGTAATTTGGTATCTCATCCTGGAGAAATGGTAGGTTTGTTTCTTTATAATTAACGTGACGTGCTACGGATTATTTTCATCTATTCAAGCGCAGTGGCTCGCAATCTGCATTAGTAAATTACATAAACAAATCAAATATAATGCGAAATGCGAGTATGTAACATTGCTTCTGCAGGTATACTTTTTTAATATATTGTTTGGAATTGAACATGTTATCCTACAAACTGTTTTTAGCCGTCTATACAAAATGCACATATATTCCATATTTTAATCACTTTCTTTGGCCTTGAAAGTACGGAATATGTTTATTTTTGACCTTCGACTCTCGTGGGAACCACATAAGCATAGAAAAAAAATGATCATATCAAAATGTTGTCATTTCAGGTTCAATGATGTCAAAGAAATTCCCAAACCCATAGTGCCATATTATATTACTCTGATGAGAATCCTCAATAGTAAAGTTGTGTTTATTAAATCTATTATACTATCTTTGTAACTTTTGTTTGGCAGCACTATTATCAAAAAAGGATGAGCAATTGTGAGCCACATGGCGTGAAAAATAAAAATAAAAACATTAATTCAAACGAAACAAACCTAATATAATATTACTCTTACATACAAAAATCGAACCAATTCCCATAGTCTAGTCTGTGATCAGCTTTATACCCAATGCAACGTTATCTAAAGCTACTTTGGTCAAACGGCAACATCTGATATCTAGGGAAATTAACGAAGACTCAATTTATTCACTGATCTAAAGAAAACAAGAACACCCTATAAATTCCCCTCCCACTTGCTTTGTATAGCACCCGTTACGTTTACTTTCGTGACAATTCAATAGTTAAGGGAACTAACTAGCCTCTTCTGCTTTAGCGACGTGAGCATTGTGTAAATAGCTCCTTCCCTTCTTCTAAACGCAATATTCAAATACAAATCAATCACAGCTCAATAATAAAATTGGTAGACTAGTGTTTTAACATTGGTGACATTACCTTTCAAATTCATATAATGTAAAAGTGTAGCATGAAATTAAAATATATATAAGTTATGTTCACGATAATGTGACTAGTCCATACTATTTGAGCAATCATGATACATATTGACTCTAACACCCCGGTGCTACACTTTAGTGTGATGCAAAACAAAGGCTTGCAAAATAACATTGCACATATAACATCTTAATTATGTTAACAATTTGATTAACTTATTCCCAATTTTTTAATCTGTGGAGGAAAGTAAGATGAAAGTTACTTTTACTATGTAACAAACTATCAGTATCTGTCGTTAGAGATATATACTTGAGCTGCAAGAATATATAAACCAAACTGAAGGAAATGATCAGTGAAGCAAACATTGAATATCGTGATTTCTGTTAATATAGAGACTTATCGGTGCCAATTCGAGCTAGAAGTATCTGTATGTATTACATGAAAAGTCTCTTTGTTACATTGCTCCAGGTATTGTATGCAAGCAAAAATTACGCGATCGGAAATACTCAAGAACTAGCATTGTACCTGTTTTCTTGATATTCAGATTGGATATAACTAGTATTTGTCAGTTTACTTGTTGAAGACAGGTCGAGAATCTAGATAAAATTAACAGAGCAAACAGAATCAAATAGATAGAGGTAGACATGAGATCTAGTTCCTAAATTAGTTTTGTGATATTGGCAGATTTTTTCATAGGTTAATCTCGTACAACGCATATTGAATTCATTTTCTGATCATACTGGCGTGTCTTTCATTCGGTATGGTAAGGCATTGAATGTGTTCAACAGCAATGCTCTATCTCTATACTTGTAGTTATACTCCCGTCATGCTCTCTTTCTCAAGTTGAAGATTGGATGATTGTCAGAATTCATTTATTATGTGACATTCACTATTCCACACTTAATATAGTGTCTCAACCTTGCTGGTAACCACATCTATATTTATTACGGAATGGACCAATGTAAATTATGTGTCTTTCGGCGGGGTAGCAACGTGATGTTCATTGTCAGCATTTTGGAAAAAAACAAGTGCATTGATTTCAAGTGCGCTACGCACAGGCACAATGCCAAGACGTTGATCCACAAGCCTCAGCACACTTTGAAAACTAATCAAACCAAAGTTACTTTTCTAAAATCGTACATTATCTTTATGTCACCGAATAAAAAAGTCCCCATCTATAACTGAACTGAACTGATTATCCCACAGTACCCTATGATCGATTAATGTACATGGTATCTGAAGTACGAGCTCCTAGTAGTCTTCGCGCTTTTATATCACATTGGTGATACCTTCTATCACTACAACCTTAGACATTTAAGAATAATTAGGAGTGGAAAAATTATTGGCTGTTCGTGATGTCTAGTCTTGTGATTGGTTGCTTTAAGTCAACCGCGAAATTCTTTTTTAATATGTGTTTTTAGACACTATTCATCTATTCAGAAATTGGACAAAAAATAATAGCTATTGTAGTCTAGTGCATCCTCTTTCCAAGAAAATGTAAAAACACAATGTTACTGTCAACCATGCCATAATTTGTTGTCTTTTGTGAAATCAAATTGCATGCTTACAGCTGGTTGCCTCAGTAATCGTAGCAATAACTATACATAATTCGTTTCTTTTTCTTGTTGTAGTTTAATATTATCGTTTATATACAGATGGATGCCATTCTTAGTTGCAAAAGAAGAGGCCAGTATAGCTAAAAATCCAAATATGAGCAATTAAATAAAGACCCATTTTGTTTCTTCCATTCCATTTGGTTTTTGTTTGTTTTGTTTTCCATAAGTTCTATTTATAATCATTTAATAGAGGTACATGGAGAGCGAATCTAAATATAACAGCGCTTTCATTTTTAATGCATGTGATTGAAATGATTGACGTTCGTTTAATGGAAAACAGCAAGCATTTAACGTTAAAAGAAGAATAAACCGCATACTTATTTCATCAGTTATCGAGTGGGATTTATGCACAATAAATGCTTAATGACAGAGGATTCTAAGGCATTAATAAAACACAAGATGGTTATTTGCTAAAAAGGGAAAAGGGTAAGCTATTCTTACACGATAAGCTGTATACATTTTATACCAGGTTCAAATGAACATGCAGATAACCCAGGCGACAAAATCGAGAGATATACATCATGCGCTTAGACACCCAACCTTTCAACACCTACTGTGCGTTTTCACCGACCCACATGGGCCCTATCAGATAATCTTACCGTAACCGTGGACCTCTACGCATTTCATACTGCAGTTACTGTCCGTTTTCCTATACACAATACACAGTGCTCTTTCCCATTGACGCGTGACCTCTACAAATAGCCCTACGTTAAACGTATGGGGATATGACTAGTTAACGTCGCTGTGTGAAAAATAACCGGCCAATATCAAAAGTACTCTTCTAAAGTTCTAGAAAATATAGTTTTTAACATGTCCTAAATTTTTAGCTAATTTAGATGTTTGGAAATATTCGTACTTTGGTGTTTTAGTTAATGTTATAGGTAATAGTACATTGCCTAGTTAACGTCGCTGTGTGAAAAATAACCGGCCAATATTAAAAGTACTCTTCTAAAATTCTAGACAATATAGTTTTGTAACATGTCCTAAATTTTTAGCTAATTTAGGTGTTTGGAGAGGGTCGTACTTTTGTGTTTTAGGAAGGATATGTAAATGACAGATAACACCAAAAATATGAAGAAATTATTTCCAAACCGTGTTAAGTCAACAATCATTATGTTGCTCATTTTCAAGAATGCTGGTTTACAAAAAGCACGCCATTGTCTCATTTCGTGAACAAAAGTACACATACCATCGTTGACCTTTATAATCGGTTACCCAACTGAAGCTATAATACGCAAACTTTATTGCGATATCGCACATGAAAACAGTCACATGTGCACAGCCAGAAGATCCGATTTAATCAGTTGAGCTGTTTCAATGAGTGTTATCTTGGTTTAATAGCTTTTAATGGGGTTAAGTCCTGCAAAGGTCGAGATGAATTCTACTGTAGACATGACTGCATCATGTACATTCATTATTGCGTGGACCTTTGTGGTATCGTGTAAAAATATCTTACCCTGTTCACTGTAGCAGACATTTAACTGCCAAACCGTGGGCCTTTATGTATTATTAAGGCGTCTAGCGCCCTCTGCCGCCCTCTTACGACAGTGGATGTCCACGGTTACCATGGGTCGGCACTTTATGTTTGAAATGTCATCGGGGGTCAACGTGTGTCGTGTGTGTATTATATTATACAGATTTATAATTGAAAATGTTTAAGGAGTATTTAAATGTAGTTTTCTATTTTCAATGTATTTTTAATATTGTGTTTTCAAGTGCACCTTATTTTGAGAGTTTTTCTAGTTAAATTAATGTTTTTTGTTTTTTTTATTTGATAAAAAAAAAAAGTATCCAAAATGGATTAATAGAAATAACTAGAAAGTACATGGAAATAAAAGGATGAAACAAAACCTGTTTGTAAGCTTTAAGATACAATATCTTTCATAAGGCCAAAATGAAAGTGCAACATCCTTCGACCTATTTTTAAATTGTTTTTTTTTCCTAGGAACTATACCAAATTGATTTAATCCCTGTTGCAAACAAACTCTTCACATGTGTTCGAATTGTTTCTCATTCATTGTACTGCAGGCCTTTAGCTGAATTATTACCGCAGCTGCGAAATGTTTCCCAGTTTTCCATTAGACGAAGGAAATTGAATTACATTTATATTCTCTTTCCAGGTACCACGACGGATTATAAATAGATGTTATAAAACATAAAATGATACAAGAACGAAAATACAAAATGTCAAATGTCAAACACAATGGAATAACTATCGTTATTTGATGTTGGAGCTATGATAGCAGTATTTGGAAAAGGAAGGAGTAATTTAGAAGGACATTTAATTAACTTGTTTTTAACTTCGCCAAGTGAACGCTATCTGTGTAATCTAATAAGTGAATCTAGTTCTGTAAGCTGAATTCGTTATATTTATTTCATGAAAGTAACTTTACATTAGCCCTCCGCTCCTATGGACTGTTACATACATTTCCGTAAAGAAACAGAAAAGCAAAATAATTGTCCGAAGTCTAGAACGCAAAAAAGGGTATGAACTTACTGTGATTCTCTTCGAAAATAACCCCTTCCTCTACTTTGTAGGACAACGGCTAATCATCTCTTCGTAAAACTTTATATCATTACCGAGAACATGCCACGGTGACCAGAGAACTACTTCATTATGTACTACACATGAGAGTAAATCGCTTACCATCACAAAAGTAATTTAGGAACCATTATTACCATGACATGTTCCTTCTTTCTGATTTCCACTCTGAAAAAAATTAAGTATTTTTCCGTCAAGAAGTATTGAAACTGAAACAGTTTTCAAAATTCTGAGAGTAGAGAATGGTCTTTAATTTCTATACAATCCTTTTGTTTCCGATTGTATAATATGTCATTTCTCGCCTTATAATGCCTGTGGCTATGGAAACAAAGAGACGTAGAACGTAATAACTAACAGATGAGTCTAGCTTGAATTGTCACCGCTAAGACTATTAAAAGCAATCACGGTATTCAGTGTTTGTTTCACTGACATTTGAATTCCATTCAGATCATGCAATCATTTCCGTCAGTTTTTCAACGTACGAGGTTTGATCATAAAGAGTTAAGTTAGTAGCTCAAGTACTTCCATCGGTAGTACTTCATTGACACGTGTTTCTAGCATCTTTACAAGTTGATGTCATGGAAATATTGTAATATCGAGAGTTGAGAGCCAGAAATCTCATAAGGACATATGATGCTACAAAATTAACAAAGTCGCCAGGGCACTAAGATATAAGGTCCATTAAAAATGACGAAATTCAATTTAAAAAAAACAAGAGGAATTTTGGAGGAAATATTGAAGACCAGCAAAGCAAGACGCTATCCTAACAATCCGGGCCTAACATGTTTGGTATGATTTCAAAGAGTTGAAATAAGTATGTCATATCTGGAATATTTCAGAAAGTTTTGTGAGAGCAGCACATTGTGAGTAAATGCTCTCTGGTTCTAAACCTCGATTTAGCAACTGTAACAATAATTCGGATTGTTGCATATTATGATAATTGTTAATATGATTGGGATGTAATGTGTGCAATATCAAGTTTTTCAAACCTTCGAGCATTTTAATGGTATTATGTATCACGGTTTAAAGGAGTATTTCGTGATACTAGCATAATAAGCAGTGGATTTCGGCATTGACTTTTCAACCTACACATACTTGCATAAGTGACCCCATTGGCCCTTGTCTTGTGGATGCCATCGTCTGACAAACGGACAATACATGTTGGACGATGTATTTGTCGAATGCCCATTTAAGGCCGTGATCTTTTTATATTATTGCTACATTTCATTAATTTTGTGCCATGGTACACTTTTTTCTATGAATTTATAAAGCTGTGATTGATTTGTATTTGAATAGTGTTTTTAGAAGAAGATATCGAGTTATTTATACAATGATCATGCAAGTCGCTAAAAGGAGGCTCGCTAACATTTGGATTGCCACGAATGCAAACGTAACAAGCGGTCCAAAACGCACACATGCGAGGGAATTTATAGGGCGCTCCTGTTTTCATTTGATCAGTGAATAAATTGAGTCCTGGTTAATTTCCCCAGATATCAGACGTGTGAATTGCCGCTTGACAATAGTTTTTAGATAACGTTACAATCTGTATATGACATTGATCACAGACTAGTTTATAGGATTTGGTTTGATGATGTTTTTAAACTGTATTTCGTATCACATTCCATATAAAAGAAAAAGAAGATCCGTTTCTTTTGGATTAACTGTTTGAAACGTTATGATTAACCCTCTTCTAAAGTATGGAGGGTTGTAACGCACACGTGAGTGTTTTCCTCCGACAGGCTAAAACAACTATGTAACAAAAGCAAAGGAGATACTATATTTGTGACACGATCTGGTCCATGGGGGCCAAAGGCGGCAAATTTGAAACGGAGATAAAGGTAAAAATATGCAATAAAAAAACAATAAAATACATAAGAATATAGACATCAAAAAACTTCATAACTTTGGAACCAAGTATGCTATACACTTTGTGTTTTCAGTCAATGATAGCCTATTGTATGTATAATGTAATAATTACAGTAATTCAATTTTCAAAAATGCCTCAGGTGTTTGGAGAGGGTCGTACTTTTGTGTTTTAGGAAGGATATGTAAATGACAGATAACACCAAAAATATGAAGAAATTATTTCCAAACCGTGTTAAGTCAACAATCATTATGTTGCTCATTTTCAAGAATGCTGGTTTACAAAAAGCACGCCATTGTCTCATTTCGTGAACAAAAGTACACATACCATCGTTGACCTTTATAATCGGTTACCCAACTGAAGCTATAATACGCAAACTTTATTGCGATATCGCACATGAAAACAGTCACATGTGCACAGCCAGAGAAGATCCGATTTAATCAGTTGAGCTGTTTCAATGAGTGTTATCTTGGTTTAATAGCTTTTAATGGGGTTAAGTCCTGCAAAGGTCGAGATGAATTCTACTGTAGACATGACTGCATCATGTACATTCATTATTGCGTGGACCTTTGTGGTATCGTGTAAAAATATCTTACCCTGTTCACTGTAGCAGACATTTAACTGCCAAACCGTGGGCCTTTATGTATTATTAAGGCGTCTAGCGCCCTCTGCCGCCCTCTTACGACAGTGGATGTCCACGGTTACCATGGGTCGGCACTTTATGTTTGAAATGTCATCGGGGGTCAACGTGTGTCGTGTGTGTATTATATTATACAGATTTATAATTGAAAATGTTTAAGGAGTATTTAAATGTGGTTTTCTCTTTTCACTGTGTTTTTGATATTGTGTTTTCAAGTGCACCTTATTTTGAGAGTTTTTCTGGTTAAATTAATGTTTTTTGTTTTTTTATTTGGTCAAAAAAAAAAGTATCCAAAATGGATTAATAGAAATAACTAGAAAGTACATGGAAATAAAAGGATGAAACAAAACCTGTTTGTAAGCTTTAAGATACAATATCTTTCATAAGGCCAAAATGAAAGTGCAACATCCTTCGACCTATTTTTAAATTGTTTTTTTTTCCTAGGAACTATACCAAATTGATTTAATCCCTGTTGCAAACAAACTCTTCACATGTGTTCGAATTGTTTCTCATTCATTGTACTGCAGGCCTTTAGCTGAATTATTACCGCAGCTGCGAAATGTTTCCCAGTTTTCCATTAGACGAAGGAAATTGAATTACATTTATATTCTCTTTCCAGGTACCACGACGGATTATAAATAGATGTTATAAAACATAAAATGATACAAGAACGAAAATACAAAATGTCAAATGTCAAACACAATGGAATAACTATCGTTATTTGATGTTGGAGCTATGATAGCAGTATTTGGAAAAGGAAGGAGTAATTTAGAAGGACATTTAATTAACTTGTTTTAACTTCGCCAAGTGAACGCTATCTGTGTAATCTAATAAGTGAATCTAGTTCTGTAAGCTGAATTCGTTATATTTATTTCATGAAAGTAACTTTACATTAGCCCTCCGCTCCTATGGACTGTTACATACATTTCCGTAAAGAAACAGAAAAGCAAAATAATTGTCCGAAGTCTAGAACGCAAAAAAGGGTATGAACTTACTGTGATTCTCTTCGAAAATAACCCCTTCCTCTACTTTGTAGGACGACGGCTAATCATCTCTTCGTAAAACTTTATATCATTACCGAGAACATGCCACGGTGACCAGAGAACTACTTCATTATGTACTACACATGAGAGTAAATCGCTTACCATCACAAAAGTAATTTAGGAACCATTATTACCATGACATGTTCCTTCTTTCTGATTTCCACTCTGAAAAAAAATTAAGTATTTTCCGTCAAGAAGTATTGAAACTGAAACAGTTTTCAAAATTCTGAGAGTAGAGAATGGTCTTTAATTTCTATACAATCCTTTTGTTTCCGATTGTATAATATGTCATTTCTCGCCTTATAATGCCTGTGGCTATGGAAACAAAGAGACGTAGAACGTAATAACTAACAGATGAGTCTAGCTTGAATTGTCACCGCTAAGACTATTAAAAGCAATCACGGTATTCAGTGTTTGTTTCACTGACATTTGAATTCCATTCAGATCATGCAATCATTTCCGTCAGTTTTTCAACGTACGAGGTTTGATCATAAAGAGTTAAGTTAGTAGCTCAAGTACTTCCATCGGTAGTACTTCATTGACACGTGTTTCTAGCATCTTTACAAGTTGATGTCATGGAAATATTGTAATATCGAGAGTTGAGAGCCAGAAATCTCATAAGGACATATGATGCTACAAAATTAACAAAGTCGCCAGGGCACTAAGATATAAGGTCCATTAAAAATGACGAAATTCAATTTAAAAAAAAGAGGAATTTTGGAGGAAATATTGAAGACCAGCAAAGCAAGACGCTATCCTAACAATCCGGGCCTAACATGTTTGGTATGATTTCAAAGAGTTGAAATAAGTATGTCATATCTGGAATATTTCAGAAAGTTTTGTGAGAGCAGCACATTGTGAGTAAATGCTCTCTGGTTCTAAACCTCGATTTAGCAACTGTAACAATAATTCGGATTGTTGCATATTATGATAATTGTTAATATGATTGGGATGTAATGTGTGCAATATCAAGTTTTTCAAACCTTCGAGCATTTTAATGGTATTATGTATCACGGTTTAAAGGAGTATTTCGTGATACTAGCATAATAAGCAGTGGATTTCGGCATTGACTTTTCAACCTACACATACTTGCATAAGTGACCCCATTGGCCCTTGTCTTGTGGATGCCATCGTCTGACAAACGGACAATACATGTTGGACGATGTATTTGTCGAATGCCCATTTAAGGCCGTGATCTTTTTATATTATTGCTACATTTCATTAATTTTGTGCCATGGTACACTTTTTTTTCTATGAATTTATAAAGCTGTGATTGATTTGTATTTGAATAGTGTTTTTAGAAGAAGATATCGAGTTATTTATACAATGATCATGCAAGTCGCTAAAAGGAGGCTCGCTAACATTTGGATTGCCACGAATGCAAACGTAACAAGCGGTCCAAAACGCACACATGCGAGGGAATTTATAGGGCGCTCCTGTTTTCATTTGATCAGTGAATAAATTGAGTCCTGGTTAATTTCCCCAGATATCAGACGTGTGAATTGCCGCTTGACAATAGTTTTTAGATAACGTTACAATCTGTATATGACATTGATCACAGACTAGTTTATAGGATTTGGTTTGATGATGTTTTTAAACTGTATTTCGTATCACATTCCATATAAAAGAAAAAGAAGATCCGTTTCTTTTGGATTAACTGTTTGAAACGTTATGATTAACCCTCTTCTAAAGTATGGAGGGTTGTAACGCACACGTGAGTGTTTTCCTCCGACAGGCTAAAACAACTATGTAACAAAAGCAAAGGAGATACTATATTTGTGACACGATCTGGTCCATGGGGGCCAAAGGCGGCAAATTTGAAACGGAGATAAAGGTAAAAATATGCAATAAAAAAACAATAAAATACATAAGAATATAGACATCAAAAAACTTCATAACTTTGGAACCAAGTATGCTATACACTTTGTGTTTTCAGTCAATGATAGCCTATTGTATGTATAATGTAATAATTACAGTAATTCAATTTTCAAAAATGCCTCCTTTGGCCCCATGGACCAGATCATGTCACATTTATAAATATTATCACGATTGTGGGCAGTCCGCCTTAACAATCATAGACTCATGGTATCAACAAGACTCATAGTATCAGTTCATTTTTGCAAGTTACTTGGAACGAACATGGACTAATGCAATAAGTAAACCCAACTCAATGAAGAATTGTTTAGGCCAGGCTATGTACTTACAAGAGTTCTGCTCTACATAATGTATTGCAAGAAAAACCAATTGCAGTTATTCAGCATTCTTAACAGTTATATCAAGTTTCGATACAGATCAATAATTATTCGTAGATTTGTTAATCATGTAGAAAACTTGCTGTGTGATGAAATTCAATTAAGAATCTTGGAACTCATCAGGTGAGATAAATAAATTAGCTGAATTTGTAATGAATGAGATAGTCCAAAGTTCGTGATTTCAAGGTTTAAACTAGTATAGTATTTTTTATTACAACAAAACAAGCCTCTAGCGTTTAAAAGACACCTAAGTTGTATTCGCCAAAATAGGTCACACTTTTAATTCAATTACAATGTATACATCGTGGCTTTTATTTGGTTTAAGTGAACGCTGTGTGTGTGATCTAATAAGGCACCCGATCGTAAATTGGATGTGCTACAGTAAACTCGTCCGGCTCTGGCTGCCGGCGCGAAGCCAACTCAAGATTGGTCCTATTACTTGGGTCCGGCTTTGCGAACCAATAGTTTGTTCTTATCACCCACAACACTCCACGCCATACATAAATTCTCCCAGTCACATTTCCCCAATATGAAAAAAAAAAAAAGTAAAATTAAGTTTGGCAGAGGCGGGGTTCGAACTCACGGTGCAGCGCTTTTGATACTCTATAAGCCTAGCGCATTAGACCGCTCGGCCACTTGTCTTATTAGAACATATAATCGCTACTTCAACATAGGCCTACCACGTGACAAGCAAAGGCAGAAAACGTACCATATTTTGGAATTGTATTTGCCTAAAAACATTAATGTGTATTAATAGCGCTCAATTGTTGTTTACTGCGTGTTCTACTACAGAAATCCGACAATAAATGGGCATCTACATGGACAATACATTATATCGATTTTGCCTCGCCGGACACGTGCGCTCGTACATCGTATATATACGTTAAGCTAACGATGGTTACCCACCGTGTTCCAAAGAGTTCGTGATGGACTAGTACTTGACAGCTCCGGGTAGGGCGTTTTGATGTAGTAGCCCAGGTCTTAACTTTTAAAGATCCTTGTTGAGATATGTAGCATATTGGCTCCTGTCTTTTCTGAATTTCAAAATAAAGTACTGGTGTGCCATCATGTTTACAAAGATATCATCGAGGAATATAATAAAAATATTGGCCAAGTACAGGGAGCCCTGAACTTTCAGAATGTAAGTTTTCAGCAGAAAAGTAAATTGACATTCTAAATTCTTCTAAATTCCACTAATTCGTCTTGTTCTATTAACGTCAGCATAATTTAATTAATTTAATGTTTAATACCATTGGATAGAGGAGATTAAATTTCTACTTATTTAAAGTTATTTCAAAAATTGAATTACGTTAGGCTCCTTTTCATCTCAGTTAGATGTTTATACTAGGGTATAATGACATTAAGAAAAACAGTACAATCATAGTAATAATTCATAAACGCCATATACATTCATTTGCATTTTCCTGTTCATAGGTGTTATGTTTCGGTTCTGCTTTTAGCTAATATTACCTTTTGAATCCTACTAAAATTAAAAATTAAGGTATCTACATTATATTTATCTGTTTACATAAAATTGAATAATTTAATATGACTACGATACTCTTAAGTTTAAGGTAAATTTCTTAGATTTTGATTACAGCCTGGGAATATGTGATACTATGCCTTAGGCTCTGTGAGAAAATACACATATCAGGAATTCGATTACTTTCAAATATCGTCTTCCTTCAGTAAAAGTAAAGATATATAACTTTAAAAGGGGGTCCTCATATCTAACTCCAATGCCACATGATTAAGTCACCGTGTTTGTCTGTATGTAAGGCGAGATGCCACCTAATCTCAACGATTCAAATTTTGTTTTGTTCACGAAAATTTTTCATAGTTTTAAAAATTACAAATCTGTTACGATTCCTTTTATCTCAGTTACTTTGACAGGAACCGATCGGTAAGACGAAGTATCATTTTTAGTACCACTTTTACTGATTGCTTTAGATTTAGAACACAGTTTCTTTCTATCACTAAATTGCTATGGCTAATCGGAGGGAACATATGAGAAACAAATGTATTATTATGTACCTTCTTGATGAGAGTAAATTTTACTCATTGACTATGGAGTAATATTTGCTCAACGTTTGTTGATTAAATTTAACCCAATATTGAGTAGCTCCCTTTTTTGCTCTGAAACAAGGACAAATTTACTCGTTTAACCTTGAGTAAAGGTTACGCAAGTGTTGATTAAAACGATTACTCATTATTTGAGTAAAACTTAAGTGAAAAGATTTGCAAAATGATGAAGAGTAAAGTGTTACTCAACATTTTGAGCAACATGAAACGTATTTTACTCAACAAATATTGAGCAAAAACACTTTCGAGTTGTATTGTGGCTCCATCTGCAGCTGGAACAAAGCAGTATTTTAAACTAAAAGAATGAAAAGAATACAAAATTAAATATAATATTCTGCATTTTTCCTGGTTTTATTTTCAAAATAGGTATCAAATAAATCACAATATAGCATGTCTATTGTCTCGTTACCCAATGTGAGCAAACATAGAATAAAATAGAAGCCGGTCACCTCTCCCAAAACTTTTGATGTGAAAAAGTCATTTGAAAATTAATGTTATAGATGCTGAGTGTTTTAAATGGGACAGAAATCAAGTCTTCACTTCATTATGTTTTAACACTCAATAATTGTCTAATGTTGCCAGGTTCTTTAGTAGCTGATTTAGTGTCCAGGAACTGCCAAATAGCAGTGATCAGCCTGTACTGGAAAGTCATTGTATGTGAAGGATTTGCAGGGGCGTAACCAGACCTGACCTTCCGGGGGCAAGATTGAAAAATTTCCCAATTGTTGACCAAAAGTCGCGAGCGGCTTGCCGCGAAGCGTTAAACGGGTGGGGTCGAGGGGCCCGCCTTAGGGGCCCTGGTGGGGTCCAGGGGCAAAGGCCCGGCGGGGTGTCAAGGGAGCGGAGCTCGCTGAAGCTCCTGGTTTTTGGCATATTAGAAGCTAAAAAATCAGTGTTTCAGAGTACAAATTTCAAATTCCCTCTTTCTTTCCCTTTTTTCTTCTCCCTTCCCTTTTCTCTTCTCCTTCCCTTTTTCCCCTTTTTTTCTTTTCTTCTTTCCCTTTCTCTTCCCTCTTTTCCCCCCTTTTTCTCTTCTCCTTCCCCTTTTTTCTTCCCTCTTTTTCTCTCCTGCCCCCTTTTCCCCTTCCCAATTTTTTGCTCTTCTTCCCAGTTTTTTTTGTGTCCAGGGGGGCACCCCCGGCCACCCCACTGGTTACGCCACTGTAGGATTTGGTATATCTTGTTCTATAACTTTCATCACTGTTGCGCATTGAAAAAGCTTGCCTATCCATTTATATAAAAACACAGTTCTGGATTCATCTTGCTTCACAAGTATATAAATGGCAGCGTGCGTCCAGTAAAGTTGGCGAAGAACCAGTCCAAAGCCGTGCCTTCCTGAAACATGTAAAATAAAAGAAAATGTAATAAAGGACATTAATTTCATGGATTGGGACTATTCAAGTGAAATAAAGCTGCCTTAAAATAGAAAATCCACCACCTTTTCATTGTATCAACCATAAATCAAAATTTGTTTGGTACTCGAAAGTGATGAAGCAGATGGAAGGTTTAAAATATAAATAACCAAATGTATGGATGTCTTATTTTTAAACTGTCTATAATTAGTCAGATGGTATATAACCAAAAATGAAAACTCTTGCTGAAATTCTTGAAATATTAAAGCAAATATGACATATTTACATGTAATTTACATTGTAATCACCCATTGCATTGGCATTTCTACTTTCATGCGATTTTGCAAATATTTAAAATATCTTTATAATTATTATATTATTATTCCTGTGATAGCGGGCAATGCTATTTTCAAGGGGACACAAACTTTAGGATACTAGAATTTACAGAAATGGTAAACAAGATAATTATAAGATTCGCGCTTGATTATTGAAAGTTCACGATAGCCAACACCTCACCCGGGTGAGGATAAGGGGTTATACAGGGGGTTCCCCCTTGGCATTTGAGTTTTCATGAACTACACATTCAATGAACTACATGTATTCTGAAATGCACAAAGAAATTGGCAAGTTAAATGCAATATTATTGATAGAAATTTACCTGTTGACTGACGTTCGCGCATCTTTCTTCAACACCTTTCCTGGAAAGAGGTAGGGCAGCACAAAAATCCCAAAGTCACATCTGATCTGTAAGTAAAATATAGATCAATATTATAAATGCACTGAAAAAGAAAACTGCCTATGGACAAAAATTTCAAGTGATATTTTGCAATGGTTTCACTCTCCTACTACATATAACTGCAAAAAAAAAGTTATGTGGAACGAGTCAACATCAGGATCAGGGACGTAGCAAGAGCTTTGGGGCATATGAACAAGGAGTAGTGTCCTAAACATCTCCTTTATCAGCCCTATCCCTTTCCACTTCATTTTCGCTTTTGCTCGGGGCCCATGGACTACGCCCCTGGTCCCCGGGCCTGGTCCACATCATCAGCGTATGTACTTCGAGGTTGCTCAGACTAGTACATTAGTTACGATCGCAAATATACAAGTACACAGCTAGCATGGTGAGCCGATATAGCGATGCCCATACTGATAAGCTTAACTAACTTAAAAACCTGTCTATCCGGTTCAAATCATACAATAAGATTTCTAAATTGTGTAACAGGTATATGGACATAAAGTTCTGAATAATAGTAATGAAATTAGTACCTTCAAATATTGGTTGTACTGCTGACAAACTCCATTCCACCAGCAGACACTGCACCTCCGCATCCCGGCTCCGCTTTTATACGCCATGATGACATGAATTTTAATACGTCGTCGAATTAAACTTACTCCGCGTGTTGAATTTACTACGCGATTTGAGTAAAATACAATGTGGCGATTAAAATATTTTACTTCTTTCCATTGACCATTTTTACTCTGGCAAAGAGTTGTGTCAAATATCGTCTTTTACCCGTTGATGAGTAAATAATTGGTCTATTTTTTAATCAACATACTTTAGTCGGTAGCACTTTACTCCTTATTTTTTGCTGTGCACCTCTCCATATCATCCCCTCCCTCCATCTATTCATCTATCCTCACTTTCCCACTCCCCAGTGGCGTTGCCAGGAGTTTTCTTTTAGGAGGGCAAGGACTCCTCTTTGCATTCTGATCGAATTAAATATATCTCCCCGAATGATCCTCATTTTGTTCTTTAAAAACTCCCAGAATTTTGAATTTCAACCAACATATTTCTGGATGCTCCTTTTCTGACATGACATTCTTATTTTTTGTAACAAATAGGCCTCCTCTTTTAATAATGAATAATTTGGTTGACACCCATAGGCCTATAATGCATATAGCGTGGCACATGTTAGACCAGCTTTCTGCTGAATTGGGGTACATAATGTAGGCCTAAATGAATAAAATAAATAATTAAATAAAATACCTGAACAGTACTACAAGCATATTTGGTTATATAGAGGTGTACTTATAAGACACACAACGATGTAAAAAAATATTCACAGTAGCTGCAATTCGCAGAAGTTCAGTACACTGGGTCCCGTAAAATCAGGCCATTTTACGGGAACTTAATCCCCTTGGCGTTGAAGTCGAAGCCAAAACTTGGTTCCGCAAGCTGATTTGGTGTACGTCATGAGCACACACAAAAGCATATACCAAGTGTGACGTTTGGAACAAAAAAATATTTTGATCTAATTCAATCAGTAATTTTCAGCACCATGTGGCATGTTTTTTTACCCAAACCAAATTAGATTTCCAATAATTGGTCTATTAACTAGATAATACATAAGTGGTAATTATGTAGTCTATGAGGAAATATCCAAACTATTGTTCTTAATTATGACGTATTTTCATCTTAATTTACGACACACTATAGATTCTCGCGTTAACTTTAACTTCAAGCGGCTTTAATGGCAGAGTGGTTTTGAATACATAATCCTCTATAATCCTCTAGACGTTAAAGTTGGTGGTTTCTAACTTCTTTTCGCAAGGTCTCTAATAGCTCATTCCCTTCTTCTAAACGCGATTTTCAAAATTCAAATCAATCACAGCTCAATTGGTAGACTAGTGTTTTCGCATTGTTGAAATTACCTTTAGTTTAAATTCATATTACGTCAAATTGTAGCATGCAATAAAAATAAACACAAGTTATATTTACAATAATGTGACTAGTCCAAACTTTTTGAGCAATTATGATACCTACTGACTCTAACACCCCTATGATACACTTGAGTGTGATGCAAAACAAAGGTCTGCAAAATGACATTGCATATATTACATCTTAATTATTATGTTAGCAATTATCATATGCAACAATTAGATCAACCAATTCCCAATTTTTTAATATGTGGAGGAAAGTATGATGAAAGTTGCTTTTACGATGTTAGAGATTAGCATATATGTCGTTAGAGATATATAATACTTGAGCTGCCAGAATATATAAACCAAACTGAAGGAAATGATAAATGAGGCAAACATTGAATATCATGATTTCTGTTAATATAGGAGACTTATCGATAACAATTCGAGCTAGAAGTATCTGTATTTATTACGTGAAAAGTCTCTTTGTTACATAGCTCCAGGCATTGTATGCAAGCAAAAATGACGCGATCGGAAATACTCAAGAACTAGCAATGTACCATTATCTTGAAATTCAGATTGGGTATGACTAGGATTTTTCAGTTTACTTGTTGAAGACAGGTCGAGAATCTAGAGAAAATTAACAGAGCAAACAAAATTAAATAGATAGAGATAGACATGAGATCTAGTTCCTAAATTAGTTTTGTGAAAGTTGCAGATTCCTTCATAGATTAATCTCGTACAACGCATAATGAATTAATTTTCTGATCATCCCGGTGTGTCTTTTATTAGGTAGGTACGGTAAAGCATTGAATATGTTCAACAGCAATGCTCCATCTCTATGCTTGTAGTTATGCTCCCGTCATACTCTGTTTCTAGATTGGATGATTGTCAGTATTCATTTATTAATACACATTCACTATTCCACACTTAATATAGTGTCTCAACCTTGCTGGTAACCACATCTATATTTATTACGGAATGGACCAATGTAAACGATGTGCCTTTAATACATCCCTTTCCCTTAAATAGTCTAAAATTATTGGAAAAAGGCGGTCGGAGTACAAGCATGCCATGGGAGTACACGGGTTGCGTTTATTCTTGCATACTACAGAAAGACGTGCTATGAAATTTCAACCGTATGGTGTTGAGAAACAATGATTAATGGAAACAGTATCATGCACCAATTATGGACTACTAATGTGTTCTTTGATACTAAATAGCAGGTATGTCAACCGCGGGATTTGCAAGCAAATTCACCACGGTTATCAAACCTGTAACCGAACTGAATTGCTGTATCCGAACGACAAAGATGCATAATACAGAGTGTCACTGAAAGAACTGTATCGTCTGAAACATAATAAATTGGATAGTTTAAAGCCGAAATAGCTGGCGTTGTTGGGTGATAAATAAGTTACCACATACTTTTTAATTCTTTTAAGAATTAAATAATTGACTACACCATTCTTGAATCGGTAAATACGCATACGCTGTTAGTGTTCCGTTTTATATAACGCCGTATGCTCAAGGTATAATAAACTACGCCGCATAGTTATGTTAGTTAAAAACAGCTACCTCAACGCTTTGACGCCATTGACAGTCCACATCAGGGAGAAATGGTTTGCGTAGTGGTACGGGTATCATGAGAGTATAAAACTATTCTAAAAGCAGTGGCGTAGCCTGGACCTTTCCAGAAAGGGGGCAATCTGCAATTTACATTTAAGTTGGAAATAGTTTGACGAAAAAAAATGTCTAAAAAACGTAAGTATAATGGCGGTCAGCATCGGAGGGAGGAGGGGCACTTCCTTGCCAATCCCTTGCACTATAGGCTATGCAATGAAACAAACGATATGGTATAACAATTCAAATGGCAGTCAAATTGGATTTAAATAAGAATGACTATGTCATGAGTAATGTCAAATTTAATGCTTTCTGCTATACTAACGATCAAGTTAAAACTGAAAAAAAAACCACCCACACACATCAGTGCGTGCCTGAAATAGAGCATTACTGTTGTTATTCTTGATTTTACCTACCTCCCGAGTAGAAGACACCCGAGAGATAAGCCGACATCTAATTTATTCTGCACTGTATTTGATATAATCCATGGGAAATCCTTAAACTCAATTTAGGAAAAGGATCTGGTTCCCAAAACCATTCACACTATATCTACTTTTGATTCATTTCGTCAACTTCATTCTGCATAGACTTTCTTATGGTGTTGTTGAAATGAAAGGATAGCACTGTGATCCACGTACAAGAAGTTACAGAAGTTCTTGTCATATCCATTGAGAATGAGAAGAAACTGGTATATAATGCATTTTCCGATCACACAATTTTCTCTCCTGTAATGCTCGAGGGTAGAAACAAAGATACTACAGATGATTCTAAAACGCAATACACCTGTAAAGGCTCTATAGCCACGACAGCAATCACGAATAGGTTATTAGACGAGCTTCAATCTTTGTCTTCCTGACTTTTTATTCTAATTTCGCTCATGTGATTATATCCGGCAGTTGTACACACTATATTAGAGTTGGTGTCTATCTTGAAAAAAGACAGCGGCTAGAGGCTTAAGCACCACTGACGGTAGTAGGCAGGTTTTTGTTAAGCATCATCCGTCCTACGTTTTCATGGAGAACAAAATGGTGCTCATGATCGAGAGACGCAGTGTGCACGTGCAATGTCATGTTTTAAACGTCTTTGAGTATTTTAAGTGTATCTCACGGGTTATAGAGTCAATTATGTACTCATAACAATATCATTACTCGGATATTGTTACAGGAAAGTTTTGGCTTCTATCGTGAAGATGATAACAGTTACATGCTTAAGCACCACTGACGACAGTAGGCAGGTTTTTGTTAAAAAACGCCAGTCCCACTTTTTCATAGAGAACAAAATGTTGCGCATGATTGTGAGATGTGGTGTGTGTAATGTCATGTTTTAAACGTCTTTGAGCATTTTAAGTGTATCTCACGGGTTATAGAGTCAATTATGTACTCATAACAATATCATTACTCGGGTATTGTTACGGGTAAGTTTTGTCTTCTATCTTAAAAAGGATAACGGCTAGAGGCTTAAGCACTACTGACGACAGTACGCAGGTTTTTGTAAAGCAACGTCAGTCCCACTTTTTCATAGAGAACAAAATGTTGGGCATGATTGAAAGATGTGGTTTGTGGAATGTCATATTTGAAAGGCCTTTGAGTATAGTAAGTGTATCTCTCGGGTTATGGAGACAATATAGGAACTCATAACAATATCGTAGCACCACTGACGACAGTAGGCAGGTTTTTGTAAAGCAACATCAATCCCACTTGTGTTGCGTTGGTTGAGAGATGTGGTTATGGAGCGGGTTATGGAGTCAATGATATGGACTCATTACAATATCATTACTCGGGTATTTAACGGTTTTAGCAACTAATTTTGTTAAACATTCTAACGATTCCATTTATTTGCTGTGATTGAGCTGTGTTTGAACATTGCATTGAAAGGATAATCGCTAAAAGGAGAATTTTGTTAGTTAAATACCCGAACTCCTGAATCGTCACGAAGGTAAACGTAACATGTACTAGTACTACGAAACTCACGTAGAAGGGGAATTACCGTATTGCTCCTGTTGTCACCACATAACCATAGTGCACCATGCTTTTAAAGTAGACCCTAAAACTAGTGCCTGGTACAGGGCAAATTTTGGACAAGGGTGACACTTTATACAATTGCAAAATACAACAAGCGAATATAATCAAAATAAGAATACATCAGGATTACTGAGCAGGACTGAAAGAACCAATCAAAATGACAGAGCTGCGGATGCGATCTCAAAAACATGCAGGTCTGGTCTTTAGAGTCCACTACATATGAAGTATGGTCATTAGCGCCAATCCGGCTTAAAATGTGTGTGGGTGGGGTGTGGGTATGGGGGGGGGGGGTGGGCATTCGACCTCAGTTGTCAAAAAGGGGCTAATAAGAACAAACAACACAAGAAAGTTTGAGGTTGATTTCTACCACAATTACCAACACAAAGCTTGAGAGACATACTCGTCTTGTGCTATGGAACGTACCTGGTTGCCTCCTTGACGAATACAGGTTTCAGCCTTGGTCTTCATTGCATCAATTGTGCGCCGTATACTTGCGAATGCAGCTGTAATACGGTTGCAAAGATGTTGGAGGGTAGCTGGTGATCCTCGCTCATCGTAAATGCATTCCAAAGCCAAATGCTATTATCTATCCATGTCATTAACCGTGTCTTTCGCTTTCGTTTTAATCTTTGATGTAGCCAAACCACATCCGTGGACAGAGTGAAAAAACGGATACAGTTCTTAAAGAGGGCACATCTTCAAAAATTGTGAGCCGATTGAAATACCTGTGTTGGTTTATTAAAGCTAACGATTTAAGGTTTCTTTGCATATCAAAATATAGTTGATCAACTTTTTAGAAATAGGAGATAAAGAGGGCGCAATGAGGGTTGTGTTTTTATTGGGACACCCTGTATTTAATATCGATTGCTTTAATATACTCTACACAATACTCTTTTAATATTTTTCGGATATATCAGACCTACCTGGAAAGTAAAAGGCCCGGGGGAGGCACTCCCTATCTGAAATGGCAGGGATGTGCCTCGGCCATGTTAAAGTCAGGGGGCATTCAGGTCAAATGTACAATTACAAAAATATGGGGTCATTCAGTAAACAAACTGAATAAAAATGGGGTTATTCGGTATGAAACTTTGAAAAAAGGATGGCCATTGGGGTAACAAAAAGTAAAATGGGAGTCATTGAGTACAGGATTGCCAAAAGAGTATCATTAAGTACACATAAATAAGTGCCAAACTGCGCAAAAACAACTTGGCCACCTTTGAAATGTGAAAAATCTCATTATTTCTGGAGGAGAACACAAATACCAACTAAATTTGGGAATTAAAAAAAAGGGGGGGTCATTGGGTATAGCAGGAAATAGAAAAAGGGGGTCATTGAGTAGGAAGGAAGGTAGGAAGGTTTTATTTCAAACTCTAATGGTGACCCGCAGGTCAAATTGCTAGAATTGCACATTAAACACAACTAAACAGACACAGTGCAATTTGCAGGCAGCAGCTTAATCAGCGCCAATATTGCAACATTGAAACAAACAACTATACAAACATCCAATCCAACCCAACCCCATCCCCCAGTAGGCAATGAGGATAAAGTGCCTTGCCCAAGGACACAACAGGTTGGCACGAGCGGGGCTCGAACTCACAACCTATGTATTATGAGTCGGGCACCTTATCCACTCGGCCACACTTGCTCCCACACTTTTACATGAATTTTTTTTAAAGGAGGTCATTGAGTAATATGTAGGACCATAATAATAGAATAACGGAACCGGCGGTCAACCGCCAGTCGAGTTTTGATTTCATCCCTAAATGGTAAAATAAAGATAAAATTCAATGAAAGTCATTTGATTTTAATGGAGATAAATAAAGTCAAGTAAGCTCATCCATCCACCCACACATGCAATCAGTTTCTCTTGGGAGCGTATTATATATAGAATGAGAGTGCAAATATTGAGAAGTGATTTTTCATTTACCGTGTTGCAGTACCTTTTTAAAATCATAAATCGTTATTAAGTCAATTCCTAACCAATGCATTTCTTTGTTGATTCTAAATATTAAACAAAAATAGATATTAAAACTATTATTTGAAATACCGCATGTAGATGGATTTGGCGAGAAAAAGGTCAAAATACACATTAGTCTGGAACACACGTGGATTTCTTGACAGAAGAAACTGTTCTTTTCAATGTGCGTTTGTGCATATCTAGAAAGATGCGATCATCTAAAAGATACCCTTATGAGTGAAAATGCTTTTACGATATTACTGACAAAGATCAAATAGTGATTGGTTTGAAAGTGATATGGAGGGATTGAATTACAGTATTATTAGCATACCCAAGTACTACAGACGTACCGAGCTACGATGAACAAGTTGGTGATCCGATTCTATAGGTAAAGAAAGTCGTGCAAATCTGGTCGAATTCGGCGAATACTTTATTATTTTAATCATTTCTATAGTGTATAATCTCTTTTAAGGGCTGGGGTATGAGCGACCTTGAAGTACAGGTATCTGGAGAAGGGAAGCAAAGAGTTACCCCAAATCACAGCGACAGGTAGTGACTGGGCCGCCGAGTGCTAATATATATTTATTTTGGAAGGTTCGTGTTTGTTTTAAATTTTGGGGCGTTTTTCCAAAATTTCATATTTTTGGCGATATTTCAAAAAAGCGACATGCCAAAGACAAACCTTTTTGCATATACTTTGTTATTGCTAATACAACTCTTTTCTGCATACCTACGTTACAATTCGTTGTGGTGATTTAGTAATATTATAAATTTTGTGACTGCATTTTTGCGTTTTCGATGCGATTTTAGGCTTACCGTGATTTAACGTTGATATCTGGTCTTGCTCCTTTTATAATTTTACTTTGACCGTCGGCTTTTGTAAATAACAGAATGTAGATTGGCTCTGAATAAGTATCGTAGTCCTCTTGGTGGGTTTTTTCATGATATAATTAGTTTGTATTTGCATGTAACAACCCAAAATCGACCTCTGAATTCGGGGTTGAATGCTGTTTCCGGAATACCTGTGGACTCAAACAAGTGCACGAGTGGCGACTATGATTTTATACTTCCCGCATTCATGATTGCGTCAACGCCTAATAATATACTTCTTTGTATAGGTTGAGTGTAGCTGGTATACAAAAAAAATTGGTTACATGTCAATGACCATTAACTTCAGGGATAGATCCTTTACACGCCTTTCTATCATGCATTATCTTTACCCACAGACATGTGCCCGTGTCATGTGCCAATATTGCGCAACGTTAAAGGTCAATATATATTTTTTTGACATGGAGAAGACTGTGTGCTTCTATGGCCGAGTGGTCATAATGTTAACACCATCAGAATGCCCTAAAGAGGAACCGCATTAGATATATATTTAGCATGTAAATCTAGCTCGCAGAACTGAACAATTAACTAAAACATGAGTGTTTAAGAGAAAACGTGTGCATTTGAAATAGTTTTTGCAAAGTTTTTGCAAGGCAGTTCAAAGAAGTAAAATTCCCAAGATGCCTTATACTGTCCTTTTTTGTTCAGGTTCAACACTCAAACGTTTATAAGATGTCACACTTTGGGAGTTTACAAGGTTCCAAGTATCAAATTTGGAATTAATGACATCTTCATTACGATTTCATTAGCTCTTATATTACATACAATTCTTAGCAAAATGATAAAATTAACCTAAAATGAGAAGCTTGGTAAAATCACATGTAAATCAACTTTCTACTTTCTTCTTCTTTTCTACTAATTTTTTCCTTAAAGACAAAGTGACATTATCATCTGTAAGTTTTTGGTTTTAAGTAGGTTAATTATTCTGTTTTGAAGGCATTCTATTTCTAAAATACCCATCACAACAATATTTCGAAAATGATAGTTGATATCCCTAATCGGAACAAGTGTGTGTTTGGTTTCTGAAATGAAATACTAAAATTCCATCTAAGTTTTGACTATTTTCTCTAAAAGGTATATAGGACAAGAGCTATGTTCTTGATGATACTTTATAAATATGCTTGGCAAGCAGGCCTCGAAATAAGAAGAAAAATCAAAGGGTCCTCGGGACCCTTGCTTTTGAAATTTCAAGGGTCCTCGCCAATTTTCAAGAGCCCGACCCCGGACCCATGCCTTTGAAATTTCAAGAGAGAGAATTAGCTACGGCGATCACGGTATGTAGATTGTAGAAAATTGAAACCCCGGGTTAAAAAGTTGATGGGAAACTAAAATGAAAATGTACTCAGGGAGCTGGACCTATTATGTGAACCAGATTTTCCAGTGGAACAACAAAACTAGGATTTTCTGCTCTTTGCTTGGTTTAATTTTTACGGGTCACGCGGACCCGTACCGTAGGAAACTTACGGGTCCGTGCCTACTTTCACGGGTATTTGACGCAAGGACGCACCTTATTTCGAGCGCTGTTGGCAAGTAGCAACATTTTAACTTCTTTGAAATGATGTGTATTACCTCAAAATGGGTTGTCGCTTTTGATGAAAGCTGGAATGGTTGTATTCAACATGAAGACTATGGGAAGAAAATTGTATCAAATACTTTCATGAATGCCGATGTTTGTACTTTATCATATTAAGTATTCGCGGCAAATCCTATTGATGCATCTGCCCTCGCAAATAAATGGAATGTCTAATTCTCACAATCTATATAAAAACCAAAGTACCCTTTGTGGTATATGTATAAAGATTACTACAATCACATAAACATTGATTGATTCGGCGTGAAACAAAGAACACTGGTTACTTCCCTCATTTAGAAAACGCGGTAGCCACAATCATGTCATGTGATTCCATAGGCTGCGTTTATTCTTACATACTACACGTAGACAAATAATGAAATCTATCGTATGTTGTTCAGAAAAAGGGTTTGATGGAAATGTGTTACAGACGCTGTTATATTTTTATTTAAAGCTAAAGATAAAAACAAAAGAAATAGCTGTTAGTATAAATATCAGTTCAGTCAGTTTTATAAACCTCACATGCAGACCTCTTATCGATAACTTTCTTAATTTACGCTACTTGTGTCAAGTTGTTTGCCATGTACTTCATTCAATCCAAAATCAAACTACACTGTTCTCGATATGTGATAGCATGCTCTGACATGTATATAGAACTAGAAACTAAGAACTCATTCACGGTTGTTTGATGTATATAGAATTGGCTTCATTATTAACTAAATGCAAACTATAGATGGCGCTATTTATCCCAAATCATATTTCTTTATTTACAAGGGGTAGGTGATTAATAATGCCATTAAAACAGCTGGAATAGGTGAAACAAGCAACAAGGACATTTTATAAACATATTTTATCAAACAATAAAAGGAATTACTGTATTAAAAGCTTGAAAGAGTAATTTCCAGTTACTAAATAGCTAACTACACTAACCCGCCATGATCCGGAACCATTTTCCTCAACACTGTTCAAGTAAGCTTAACAGAACGCTCACATACGTATGTATATTTCTGTATTACATATTTACTAATTACTGCTAGCTCGGTAGGCTCTTTGACTATTCAATCTTTCAATAAGGCATTTTTATATCGTTTTTAATTTTGTTGCGAAATCCGTTAAATAGCGCGCATTTCAGTGTGCAACACCAATTTTGAATCTTTACCCAGCGAAGCCAGCGCACATTAAAAACAAACATTCGGTGCATCTGTCCGCATCGGACTCGAACCTGTGACCTTTGTCATGCTAGCTTGTCGCTCTTCTGAACTGACCCACAAAGGCACGCTTGCTTGAGAAGATCGGACGATCGGACGAGGTACCATTCGGTGTTATTTGCAATATGATTATATATGCTTGGGGAAATAATGTGGTTTGCATATATGCTGTGCAATAACCATTATTCCTATTGTCCACTTCGCATTATTAATTACGATATTCACATCAAGCCGCCTCTGTGTCGTAGATCCAATTAAGGGGTCAAATCAAAACTCGACCGCCGGTTGCCCGCCGGTTCCGGGCGGTTCCGTCCGGTTCTAAATTATACACAGTAATGAGGTCAGTCGTCACACCCTGGTTCATATGGCCGGTTGGTATCATCGAGTGAATAAGTGAAGTGATTTGAAGTGGTTTCTTTTCAAATTGTGTACAATAGGAACGGAAATAGGAATAATCGATTTTCCTTCTCGGAGTTCTTCTCAATCAATGTAGCTACTTTAAGCATTTTGTTTTGATAAAATATAAGCAGAGACTTGGTCTATTTATTTCTAATTATATTACATCGTGACAAGTTAGACCAAACCTATTTTAAAGTTTCATTTCCGAGGGGATAATCGCGATCACGCAATTCTGCATGTTTTAAAACGCAAGGGTAATACATTTTTCATAAACTGTGTTTATAAACGAAAGAAAGAAAGCAACAAAGAATCAAAGAAAGAAAGAAAGAAAGAGTAGGGAGTCATAAGATGATCAAAGAAGGGGAAGCGAGAGGGTGAGAGGAAGACGGAGAGGAAGGATGGGGAGAGGTGGAAAAGGGGTGAGAGTATGAGATGTGTCTCTCACATCACATGAGTGAGAGAGAGGGGGGGATAAAAAACTACACTAAGTTCGTAATATAGGCCATATTAGGCCGGTATATTTGGCCTACAATGATGTTGGCCAGGCTCGTTGAGGTGATGTGCCAGAAGAACTAATGATTTTGCAAGATCGACAAAATATATGCGAATCCCATCACCCCTCAGCACCGAGCCCTTCATCAACACCAATGGAGATTAGCCAGGGGCAGGGTGGCAAGTCATTCCCCTCCCATACTCAGTCGTCAGAAATGTAGTGACAAAATCTTTCTTTCGGTCTATTTTAGACCCAAAATCAACCCCATTTTGGGCTATCATTTTTCGGAGGGGGGAGGGGTCATAAATGTTTGCAAAGAAAAATGGGGGGGGGGGGTCATAAAAACTTTGATGACCAAAATGTAGGGAGTCATAAGATGACCACAGGTAGTGTGTTTGTTTTCTTCAAATAGATTCAATACATTTTTAGCCTGTTTAGGGGTGTGTCGGTGGTGGGATCATAAAATTGTTGTTGCCGAAATAGATGGAATCGTAATTTTATTGACGCCGACGCTTCTATCTCGGTAATGCCATCTGTGAGTAGATCTGCGAGAAGTCCACTTGAAAATTCCTTTTTTTAAATCTCGAACTAGAACACGAATCTCAAAAATGAGAGCCTTCTGGAGGCAGATTTAAACTAATGACGTATATAAATATGTCCATCACCAATACAGGCCTATGTGATTCATAAAATAATAAATTCACAACTTCTAAATTACTTAACCTATAGAAATCATTGAAACACTGTTCTGAACCGAAATTACCTGATCTAAAGAATGGTGATATATTCAAGCAATTTTAACCATAAACAAGAAATCATTTCCAAAATTAATTTGCTTTGGTGACAAGCCAATAGACACAAGACTAAGAATGTCGATCATCGTGTAATACTTTCAAGTATGGGCTATTGTGACCGTGAAATTTCAAGTATGCGCTATTGTGATCGCGAAATAAACATATCGACATTTTGTTAATCTCTCCGGTTATGTGCTTAAACCAACCGGCGGTTGCTACTCATGCATTCTTGAATATTCATATACAAATGACCTCTGCCAACCGGACGGAACCGCCCGGAACCGGCGGGCAACCGGCGGTCGAGTTTTGATTTGATCCCTAACTGGGTCTTGTATTTGGGTCGCAAATCAGTTGGCAAAACCACACTGTAAGTTAGCACCAGTCGAACGCAGGTAGCAAGGCCAAACTTGAGTTAGCTTGGCCTGGCTCCGCTAAGATTAGAGCGAAGCTAGAGCGTGGCGGCGATGCTAGAGCACTGCGAAATATGTGCTCTAGTGCCTTAGTTCTCTGGATTCATATGATGAAAAATTATAATATTTACCAAGAGCAGCCAGTGCACTTACGAGCGTAAATGTTTAAAAAAATGTCATCTATACTACTAAATTTGAAAGGAAACAGAGCGCGGCTGTCACACGAGTGCTAAGATAATAGAGCAGGGTTGTTGAACGTATTTTATGTTCTACTATTATACTAACCCAATAGGAGATGAGTCACGGTGATCAGGGAACATTTGTAGTACAACAAGTCATACATATATAGAATATTTTCTCAATTTGAATCCAAAAATAAAAAAAAAATCATCGTATAGATCCCTGTAATAAAACATTTTCGTCACGCACTGCATGAGATGTAATCCACGTAAAACACTGGTATTATCATAAGATGCATGAACCAGTTCTCGTCTCTCTCCTCTTTCTTGATTTGATTCTTTTCGTCATGTTCCTTCTGCATTTATAAAATCTAAAGGTTATGCGACCTCGCTACCAGATGTAAATTGCAAATAAATCAGAATCATTGTCATATCGTTTCAGAATAAAAAGGGAAATGTATGCTATGGGTATTTAGTAGTTCCGATCACATCATTTGGTCTCGCAACAATGCAGGGGGATACGGAAATAGAGAGACTTACGTGATCACAAAAAATTAATACATGTATTTATATGTACAACATACAATATTTATTTCACTGATTAAAAAAAATCCATATCGCTATATATCACTCATACAATAATTGTATATAAGATGTTTCACCTGTATCGGAAATAGCAGTTTTGCTAGCTTAGTTTGTAGTTCATCACTTCTAAAACATTAGGCATGTTTATTATATTTGTAACGATTTAAATGTACAACCTTTTGATAAAGAAAATAAAGTTAAGCATGTAGAGAATTAAGATGTGATGTGTGTAATTTCAAGTTTTGTTAACCTGAAGCAAATTATAAGTGTGTCATGATTGCTCAACATTTTATGGAATTGTTACAGTGTACATGTATTTGGATATTTCGTTTTGCATATTGAGAATATTCACTTTCTTGTTAGATACCCTAAGTTTTGAAGGCAAGTTACACGTACTACAAAACGCAAGTAAAATGGAATTTATAGCGCACTCCTGTTTTCATTTAATCAGTGAATAAAGCGAGTCTTCTTTAAATTTACAAGATATCGGATGTGTTGCCGCAGTTGGCATAAATAGACAGAGTTTTAGATAACGTTACATTATGTATGCTATAGAAAGTCTAATTTAGTCTATATGGTTGGAAACGGTTGGTGATTATATATATATATATATATATATATATATATCTGTAATTTCGTATCTCATCCTGGAGAAGTGGTAGGTTTGTTTCTTTAGAATTAACGTGGCGTGCTAAGGATTATTTTCATCTATTCATGCGCAGTGGCTCGCAATCTGCATTAGTAAATTACATAAACAAATCAAATATAATGCGAAATACTATAATGAGTATGTAACATTGCTTCTGCAGGTATACTTTTTTAATATATTGTTTGGATTGAACATGTTATCCTACAAGCTGTTTTTAGCCGTCTATACAAAATGCACATATATTCCATATTTTAATCACTTTCTTTGGCCTTGAAAGTACGTAATATGTTTATTTTTGACCTTCGACTCTCGTGGGAACCACATAAGCATAGAAAAAAAATGATCATATCAAAATGTTGTCATTTCAGGTTTAAGGATGTCAAAGAAATTCCCAAACCCATAGTGCCATATTATATTACTCTGATGAGAATCCTCAATAGTAAATTTGTGTTTATTAAATCTATTATACTATCTTTGTAACTTTTGTTTGGCAGCACTATTATCAAAAAAGGATGAGCAATTGTGAGCCACATGGCGTGAAAAATAAAAATAAAAACATTAATTCAAACGAAACAAACCTAATATAATATTACTCTTACATACAAACATCGAACCAATTCCACTAGTCTAGTCTGTGATCAGCTTTATACCCAATGCAACGTTATCTAAAGCTACTTCTGTCAAACGGCAACATCTGATATCTAGGGAAATTAACGAAGACTCAATTTATTCACTGATCTAAAGAAAACAAGAACACCCTATAAATTCCCCTCCCACTTGCTTTGTATAGCACCCGTTACGTTTACCTTCGTGACAATTCAATAGTTAAGGGAACTAACTAGCGTCTTCTGCTTTAGCGACGTGAGCATTGAGTAAATAGCTCCTTCCCTTCTTCTAAACGCAATATTCAAATACAAATCAATCACAGCTCAATAATAAAATTGGTAGACTAGTGTTTTAACATTGGTGACATAACCTTTCAAATTCATATAATGTAAAAGTGTAGCATGAAATTAAAATAGATATAAGTTATGTTCACGATAATGTGACTAGTCCATACTATTTGAGCAATCATGATACATATTGACTCTAACACCCCGGTGCTACACTTTAGTGTGATGCAAAACAAAGGCTTGCAAAATAACATTGCACATATAACATCTTAATTAACAATTTGATTAACTTATTCCCAATTTTTTTAATCTGTGGAGGAAAGTAAGATGAAACTTACTTTTACTATGTAACAAACTAGAATTATCTGTCGTTAGAGATATATACTTGAGCTGCAAGAATATATAAACCAGACTGGAGGATATGATAAATGAAGCAAACATTGAATATCGTGATTTCTTTTAATATAGGAGGCTTATCGGTGACAATTCGAGCTAGAAGTATCTGTATTTATTACGTGAAAAGTCTCTTTGTTCCATAGCTCCAGGCATTGTATGCAAGCAAAAATGACGCGATCGGAAATACTCAAGAACTAGCATTGTACCATTATCTTGAAATTCAGACTGGATATGACTAGGATTTTTCAGTTTACTTCTTGAAGACAGGTCGAGAATCTAGAGAAAATTTACAGAACAAACAGAAGCAAATAGATAGAGATAGACATGAGATCTAGTTCCTAAATTAGTTTTGTGATAGTGGCATATTTCGTCATAGATTAATCTCGTGCAACGCATAATGAATTAATTTTGTGATCATCCCGGTGTGGCTTTTATTAGGTAGGTACGGTAAACCATTGAATATGTTCAACAGCAATGCTCCATCTTTATGCTTGTAGTTATGCTCCCGTCATACTCTGTTTCTAGATTGGATGATTGTCAGTATTCATTTATTAATACACATTCACTATTCCATACTTAATATAGTGTCTCAACCTTGCTGTAATGTCATTGTCAGCATTTTGAAGAAAAAAAAGTGCATTGATTTAAAGTGCGCTACGCACAGAAACAACGCCTACACGTTGATCCACAAACCTTAGTACACTTTGAAAACTAATCACACCCAAGTTACTTTTCTAAAATCGTACATTATTTTATGGTAACCGAATAAAGAAAGTCCCCACCTATAACTGAACTGAACTGATTATCCCACAGTACCTTATGATCGATTACTGCGCATGGTATCTGATGTACGAGCTGCTAGTAATCTTCAAGGTGATTTTGCGAGCTTTTATAACACATTGGACATGATAAAGGGTTCACAAAAAATAACCCCCCTCCCCTAAAATTGCAAGACATTTCTTTGCATAACTTGACATAGAATTCGTTGTTTTGAAAAATCTAAAAACCTGTGAATAAAGGAATCATTTTCCTACCCTCCCAAAGTTCTTTCATTAAAAATCTTTTTGTTTTGGCCAAAAATAATTACATTTTCCAAAAATGATGCTTTCAGAAAAAGTTGCACTTTTCCACATCCTATACATTTAATGTACAAAAACATTCTCGATATCAATGTTTTGATTTATTTAATGGTGTTTTTGTTTTCTTTAAATTTTATGTATACGATTACCCAGTCACCCATGCAATCATCTTGCAGTATAAAACAATGACTAATTAACGTGTACTGGGTTTTTCTAGAAGATCTTATTGAGCCGGTGTTTTAAAAATGGTAAAATCAATTTAGGAGTTACAAAACATTTATTTGCATAACTTAACATTCATTTTGTTGATTTGAAAAATTTAAAACCTGTGAATAGAAGCATCTTTTGCTACCCTACCAAAGTTATCCCTTCTCAAAATCTTTTATGTTTTGGTCAAAAATAATCACATTTTTCCAAAATGATGCTTTAAAAAAGTTGCGCTTTTCAACATCCCATACATGTAATGTACAAAACTTTCTCGGTATCAATGTTACGATTGATTTTATTGTTTTTTTTCCTTCACCTTTTTGTCTCTGAACTCTTAGTCACCCATGAAATCATCACGTAGTGCAAAATAATGATTTGTTGAAGCTAATTTTGACATAAATGAGGATGTTGAAAAGTGCAACTTTTTCTGAAAGCATCATTTTTAGAAAACGTGATTATTTTTAGGCTAAACAAAAAGATTTTCAAACGAAAGAACGTTGGGAGGGTAAAAAAACAATTCCTTTATTCACAGGTTTTTAAATTTTTCAAATCCACGAAATATATGTCAAGTTATGCGAAAAAATGTTTGGTAATTTTAGGGGGAGATATTTTTGTGAACCCTTTACCTACGTCCATCACTACAATTCAACCTTTGACGTTTAAGAAATTTTAGGCGTGTAAATAAATCTTACGGCTAGTTGCCTCAGTAATCGTAGTACATACTTCGTTTCCTTTAATACTTTTTGTACTTGGATATTATAGTTTATAAACAGATGGGTGTCGTTCTTAGTTGCAAAATCAGAGGCTAGTATAGCCCCAAATCCAAATGTGTGCAGTTAAATAAAGACCCAGTTTATTTCTTCCATTCCATTTGCTTTTTGTTTGTTTTGTTCTCCATAAGATATATTTATAATCATTTAATAGAGAGCGAATCTAAATATAACACCATTTTCATTTTAATGCATGTGATTGAAATGATTGACGTTCGTTTAATGGAAAACAGCAAGCATTTAAAGTAAAAAGAATACACGCTGAAGATATTTTTTATACAAATCTCAAAAAAAGTAACTACCCCTCTTAAATAATGACCATTATTCAAAAGGGGACTATTGTATTACAAATCTGTAAAATGCGTTGGAAGCGAAATTTTTTTTCTGCGCATTTTAACACCTAATTTGATACGTTAGTCCAGAAAACAATAAAACACTGGTCAATTTAATGTAGTGAGGTCCAGATTTGAAAGTTGCACTTCTATACAATACAAAAACACTTAGATATCATTACACATATTTCCTTCCATTATACTGAATACAAAATCTATACAATTTACTGCAACTTTAAATTCTTTGGTTACATTGATTTAAATGCACACTGTGACATCAATATTAAGTAAATTGCTACAAATGAGGTGTCAAAGTGTGCAAATTCTGCTTCCAACGCATTTTACAGATGTGTAATACAATCACCCGTCATTATTTAAGGGGGGTTTAGTTACTTTTTTTGAGATGTTTATTATATCAGGTGCAAGCAAACTGAATTTTAATGAACATGCAGATAAACCCCAATGCGGTTAGACACCCCACTTCGCGCTTACACGCAACGTTTTCATCGACAAAGATGGGCATTATGAGCTTCTTCATCCTATGTGTTTAACTGCAGAACCTTGGACATCTACACACTCACATTTCGCTGTTGAAGCGTGGACTATAGGATATGATATGATAGGTAGGATATACTATTGAACCGCCAAACCGTGGACCTCGTTTTACACATGCGAAGGGATACATATACCACATGCATCATTACGGTATATAGCGCCCCCTGTCGCTCTCTTATGATCATAGACGTCCACGGTTACCGTGGGTCCGCACTTCATGTGTTAAATGTCATAAGTGGGTTTGTCGGTGAAAACAACGTTTGTGTATTATATGATAAAGATTTATAATACAAAATGTTTAAGGGGAATTTAAATGTGGGTTTCTGTTTTCAGTGTGATTTGATATTGTCTTTTTAAGTGCTCCATATTTTGAGATGAAGATTTTCTGCTAAAGTGTTTTGTTTTTTTTTTGGTTTTTTTTAATTTGGTCAAAAGTGTTTGTTTTGTATCCAAAATGGGCTAATAGAAGTAAATAGAAACTATATGGAAATAAAAGAATCAAACCAAACCGGATTGTTAAGGGTTAACATACAGTATCTTTCATAGGCCAAAAAATGAAAGTGCAACATCCTTCGACCTATTTTTAAATTGTTTATTTTCTAGGAACTATACCAAATTGATTTAATCCCTGTTGGAATCTTCATATCTGTTTCAATTGTTTCTCCTTTATTGTGCTGTAGGCCTTTTGCTGAATTATTACCAAAGCTGCGAAATGTTTCCCAGTTTTCATTAGACGAAGGAAATGGAATTATATTTAGATTCGCTTTCCAGGTACCTCGAAAGATTATAAATATATGTTATGAAACACAAACAATACAAGATTGAAGACACAAAATGTCAAATGTCGAAAACAAATGGTTTAAATATCGTTATTGGGTGTTTGGTACTATGGTAGCAGTATTTCAAAAAGGAAAGCAATAATATAGAAGGATATTTAATTGTCAATTTTATATTAATGCTTAAAATACAAAAGGGAGCGAGACAATATATTTAAAGAATTCCACCATTATAGGCATTCCGCTTTGACACTTTAAAAACATGCATAGTACTTGATATTGCACACCTTTTTAATTTATTTTCTACTTGTTTTCAAGCCCCCAAAAACATCAACAACAAAAGAATCTGCAGTCATTTGCTGAATTTTAAGTTTAGATGTCTTAATCAATCGAAAGCGTGTCTTTTGTAATCTTGAAAGTAATATCCAGCATGCCTAGCAACATTGAAATTCAATTTTGAATCTTGAAACTCGGTTGAGATAAATACATTAGCGGAATTTGTAATGCGTGAGAGAATCTAAAGTTCGTGATTTCAAGGTTTAAACAAGAAACTTAGTTACAGTATATCTGACTTACAAAAATATAAGCCTCTGGCATTTAAACAACGCGGGAGAAAGATTCACACTGTATCGTCATCAGATACATCGTCGGCAGAGTGCTACACTATCATAAGTGCAGTTTGGACAGTTTTACAGGAGGAGCATATTTGTGTTTTGCGTAGCCGTTTGTTTTCAAGTAGCCATAACATGACATGGGAATGCAAAGCAATTTGATTTTAATAATATAAACTATATAAATGGTGTTAAAGTTAATAAATCGATGAATTATTTACTGATTTATATGTCGCAAGTGAATGAAAAACAAAATTAGCATGCAAGACTATCGTAAGTGGCACATACGATAGTCTTGCATGCATCAATTAAAATTACATTGCACTTACGATATTTTATTTTATTAACTAAAAATAATTAAGCAATTTTGAAACTTAAAAACCTGGTTTAAAATGTGTGTATTTATATGGCCTTCCATAATTCGTCAAAATCTCATTTTGGCCAAAAATGTCACTTACGATAGTGTAGCACTCTGCCGACGACATGTAATCTGGTTTTGGGCAAAAGAGTAAATATTTTTTTCCTATATTTATCTGATCTAGCCATAGGCAATAATGGTGAGATAATAACTTAAAGTAATGCAGATTAGGCCACGTTTTCCTAAATCGTCTTCATCAAAGTAAATCGCACTTTTAATTAACTTAAATACCTTATGGCATTTGAACGTGTTTTTAACTTCGCCAAGTGAACGCAATCTGTGTAATCTAATAAGTGTGTCTAGTTCTGTAAGCTGAATTTGTTATTTTATTTCACTAGCCCTCCACTCCTTTGTAGACTGTTATATATATTTCCGCAAAGAAACGGGAAGTCGCAATTGTCCGGAGTCTATAGCGCAAAAATGAGCTTACTGTGATTCTCTTTGAAGAATCCGTCAATAACCCATTCCTCCATTTTGTAGACAACGGCTAATCATCACTTCTAGAAACCTTATATCATTACCGAGAATATGCAGAAAACATGCCAAGATGACCAGATAACTACTTCAATATGTACTACATATGAGAAAAAATCGCTTACCAGCTTAAAAGTAATTTAGGAACCACAATACCATGGCATGTTTCAGTTCGTTATGTCCCGTTCTGATTTCCACTCTGAAAAAAAGAAATAAGCAGAAGAAGTATTCTGCCGTCAAGAAGTATTAAAACTGAACCATATTTTAAAAGTCTGAGAGAGGAAAATGGTCTTTAATTTCTATACCAGATTGCTTAAGTGTTTCTGCTTAATATATTATTTTTCGCCTTTAATGCCTGCGGCTATGGAAACAAAGAGACGTAGAAGGTAATAACTACAGATGGGTCTAGCTTGAATTGTCACCGCTAAGACTATATTAAAAGCAATCACGATATTTAGTGTTTGTTTCACTGACTTTTTATTTCCATATAGATAATGCCATCTTTTCCTTCGGTCGTACAACGTAAGTGGTTTGATCATAAAGATTAAAGTTAGTAGCTCAAGTACTTTCATCGGTAGTAGGCATGCTTACCACATTGACACATATTCCACGCATCTTTACAAGTTAATGTCATGGACATATGGTAATTTCGAGGTTTAAGAGCCAGGAAGCCTTAACTCATAACGACATGATGCTACAAAATGAACAAAGTCTTCAGGGCACTATAGAATATAAAGTCTAGAAAACCAAGGGAATTTTTTAAACCCTCGATTTGTTAAATATCAACTGTAAAAATAAATCGGATTGTTGCATATTATGACAATTGTTAATATGATCGGGATGTAATGTGTGCAATATCATGTTTTTCCAACATTCGAGCATTTGAACTGTGTTATGTATCATGATTTAAAGGATCATTTCGTAATACTAACATAAGGCATGGTTCAATTAAATGCATGAGTGCCCCCCCCCATTGGCCCTTGTCTTGTGGATTCCGTCGTCAGACAAACATACAATACATGTTGGACGATGTATTTGTCGAATGCCCATTTAAGACAGTGATCTTGTTATATTATTGCTACATTTCATTTAATTTTGTGCCATAGTACACTTTTTCCTGTGAATTTATAGAGCTGTGATTGATTTGTATTTGAATAGTGTTTTTAGAAGAAGATATCGAGTTATTTATACAATGATCATGCAAGTCGCTAAAAGGAGGCTCGCTAACATTTGGATTGCCACGAATGCAAACGTAACAAGCAGTACAAAACGCATACAATCGAGGGAATTTATAGGGCGCTCCTGTTTTCATTTGATCAGTGAGTAAATTGAGTCTTGGTTAATTTCCCCAGATATCAGACGTGTGAATTGCCGCCTGACAATAGTTTTTAGATAACGTCACAATCTGTATATGACATTGATCACAGACTATTTCATAGGATTTGGTTTGATGATGTTTTAAACTGTATTTCGTATCACATTCCATATAAAAGAAAAAGTAGATCCGTTTCTTTTGGATTAACTGTTTGAAACGTTATGATTAACCCTCTTCTAAAGTATGGAGGGTTGTAACACACACGTGAGTGTTTTCTTCCGGCAGGCTAAAAAACAAATATTTTAGGATATTCTTATAGCCATTGTTCCCGCACATTTTAGTAATAACAATATTGTTACGAGCCACACTGACTCAAGGCCAAAATCACCTCTTACACAAATTCACACGTATAAAATCCTCGCACATAACTGGTGCTGCTTTCTCCACACTTAAAACTCCTTGTGCAGTTCTCCAAACACATAAATCCTTGCGCCGTTCTCTATCTCCAAAATGGAGCTATTTTCTCCTTTCACACAATGTCTTCAGGAAACAGGCCGTTTCCACTTACTTTGACAGATGTGTTGTTTCATAAACTGGACTTCAGCAATATGACAGCAGAATATAATTTCCTTTCTTGGAAGAGGTACACCCTTTGACGTAAACTAGATCTTCTCCGACAACACTGGCAGGTTGTAGTACATTGACTACACAAACTAATTATGGTTCGCAATTTCTTTTCTTTGAAGGTAATCGACTATAAGCACATTAGCAAGCCCAAAACAAGACTATACTGTGAAGAATTATGGGAAATATTCCAAAATAATAATAGCCAATTGCTATTTTCATAAGACATGAATTACCTAGAAGACAAAAATACGAAAAAAAAAAATGAATTTAAAAGAAAGGCCAAATTTCGTTATTGGATTTTGGAATTATAAGAAAGTAATTAAGAATGACATTCAACTGCCCTTTCACGACAATGCTTAGAGTACAAAGCAAGAGGAGATACTATATTTATAAATATCATCACGATTGTAGGCAGTCCGCCTTAACCATTATAGACTCATGGTATCATGATATCAGCAAGACTCATAGTATCCGTTTCGTTGTGCCAGTTAGATGGAAAGAGCATGAACTAATGCAATACCCCCAGTAGCTGTTATTTTATTGTCAATGATTTTCTGATCTTATTTTGAATATATATAATAAATAACATCAATAGATTTGTAAACCCAACTCAAAGGAGAATTGTTTAGCCCAGGCTATGTACTTACAAGAGTATTGCTTTACATAATGTATTGACAAGAAAAAACAATTGCAGTTATTGGGCATTCTTAACAGTTCCAGCAAGTTTCGATACAGATCAATTCTTAGATTTGTTAATCTGTAGAAAACCTGCTTTCTGTATGATCAAATTCAATTAAGAATCTTGGAACTCATTGAGTGAGATAAATAAATTAGCTGAATTTGTAATAAATGAGATGGGCCAAAGTTCGTGATTTCAAGGTAAGTATTATTTTTGATTACAACAAAACAAGCCTCTAGCGTTTAAAAGACACATAAGTTTTATTTGCCAAAATAAGCCACACTTTTAATTCAATTACAATTTATACCTCGTGGCTTTTATTGGTTTAAGTGAACGCTGTGTGTGATCTAATAAGGCACCATATCGCAAATTGCCTGTGTTACCGTAAACTCGTCCGGCTCCGGCTGCGTTCTTATCTGAGCCAGGCGCGAAGCCAACTCAAGGTTGGTTCTATTACTTGCGTCCGGCTTTGCTAACCAATAGTTTGTTCTTATCACCTAACTTTCGACCCAAGACCCAGTGAATTGGATCTAAGTCACAAAAGTCTTATTGTGAAAAACCACCTATCCTTATTACTACTAAAGGTCCGTTCATACTACCACCGCATTTGCGATGCGTTGCTTTGCGATAAGTAAGATAACATAGATTTTACCATGGAGGTATATTTATAGGTTAATGAACGCCTATCTTGTTGGGAGAGAAATTAGACAAAATAATGCACGCTTGCTGATATTGTTGCGTCGAATGCACGAAATTCCACTAATTCATCTTGTTCTATTAACGTCAGCATAATTTAATTAATTTAATTTTCAATATCATTGGGTAGGGGAGATTAAATATGTATTATGTTAGGCTCCTTTTCAGCAATACCTCAGTTAGATGTTTATACCAGGGTATAATGACATTAAGAATAACAGTACCATCATAATAATAATTCATAAACTTCATATACATTCATTAGCATTTTCCTGTTCATAGGTGTTAAGTTTCGTTTCTGCTTTTAGCTAATATTACCTTTTGAATCCTACTAAAATTAAAAATTAAGGTATCTATAAGATATTTACCGTTTGTTTACATAACATTGAATAATTTAATATGACTACGATACAATTAAGTTTAAGGTAAATTTCCTAGAGTTTGATTACAGCCTGGGAATATATGATACTATGCCATAGGCTCTGTGAGAAAATACACATATCAGGAATTACATTACCTTCAAATATCGTCTTCCTTCAATCTCTTCCTTACTCTGTTAGATGATTGAAAATCAGTACAAGTAAAGTAATATTACTTAAAAAGGGGATCCACATATCTAACCCCAATGCCACATGATAATTAAGTCACCGCGTCTATCCATATGTAAGGCGAGATGCCACCTAATCTAAACGATTCAAATTTCTTTTTGTTCCCGAACATTTTTCATAGTTTAACATCACTAAATTACAAATCTGTTATGATTCCTTTTATCTCAGTTACTTTGAACAAACTCGATAGGAACCAATCGGTACGACGAATTATCATTTTTAGGACCACTTTAACTGACTGCTGATTTAGAACACGATTTCTTTCTATCACTAAATCGCTATGTCTAATCGGAGAGAACATGTGAAAAGCAAATGAAAAAAGGTAGAGGTTTTGTTTTCTTTATGTACCTTCTCATCATATTTTGAAGATGTAGTGATTAACTTGATTATATTGATATAAATAACCATGTATAATTAATAAGGTATAAACGACCACGCTTGAAATCTCGTAGGAGATTGTCGGACGTTAGGAATGAAATCAAAAATCGACCGCTGATTAAAACCGACCGTTGAACAGCGTTCCAAATGTTATTGTAAAATATTTTTTTGCAAACAATGTTTGCTAAATATTTTATTAACACTTAAATAACATTATGTTAGAACACTTTGCAGTAGGTTATTAGCAAATGATTTTTAATGTTATGAAAACGTTTTATACCTATTACATTTCTATTATATAGTCTGACATTAATTTTTTAAACATTTTCTGGCAACCTTTTCTAACCTTTTGCAAAATGATGTTGAAACCGTTTAGTTCAAACTGGGTAGTTCAAGCTATTTTGAATGTTAATATATCAGTAGGCCTAACTGTGATTGGTTGTAAAATACACGACGCAATGTATAAGAACGGTATTCACACTTGTCGTACTGATGTACTAAAAGCTTGAAACATCATTGTAAGCCACATGGCTTGAAAATAAACACAGCCAAATTAAAAAGTCTCCAGTAGCTCCATCCCCATTTACTTAGAGTCTGATGAGTTTATGGCAAAATCATTTTTATAACAATTTTCTATACACTTTCCTTCGAAGGTTGATACCAAATTTGATATCAAAAGTTTAATCATCGTGAGCAGAGGAACCTTTGTTTGGAAATTCGTGCAATTTTAAAAATGACATAGGGAATTGTACACAGCAAAAAATAAAGCTCAATATTGAGTAAAATATTACTCATCACGATAGTAAAAAGGAGCTAGTCGAATTTTGAGTAATTTTACTCAGCTTCGGTTGATTAATTGTTTACTCAGCACATGTTGATTAAACTTTACTCAATATTGAGTAGCTCCTTTTTACTCAAAGATGAGAGTAAAATTTACTCTTTCACTTGGAGTAATATTTGCTCAACTTTTGTTGAGTAAAATTTACTCAATATTGAGTAGCTCCCTTTTTTACTCAAAGATGAGAGTAAATTTTACTCATTGACTATGGAATAATATTTGCTCAACGTTTGTTGATTAAATTTTACCCAATATTGAGTAGCTCCCTTTTTTGCTCTGAAACAAGGAAACATTTACTCGTTTAACCTTGAGTAAAGGTTTACGCAAGTGTTGATTAAAACGATTACTCATTATTTGAGTAAAACTTAAGTGAAAAGATTTGCAAAATGATGAATAGTAAAGTGTTACTCAACATTTTGAGCAACATGAAACGTATTTTACTCAACAAATATTAAGCAAAAAACACTTTCGAGTTGTATTGAGGCTCCATCTGCAGCTGGAACAAAGCAGTATTTTAAACTAAAATAATGAAAAGAATACAAAATTAAATATAATATTCTGCATTTTTCCTGGTTTTATTTTCAAAATAGGTATCAAATAAATCACAATATAGCATGTCTATTGTCTCATTACCCAATGTGAGCAAACATAGAATAGAAGCCTGTCACCTCTCCCAAAACTTTTGATGTGAAAAAGTCATTTGAAAATTAATGTTATAGATGATGAGTGTTTTAAATGGGACAGAAATTAAGTCTTCACTTCATTATGTTTTAACACTCAAGAATTGTCTAATGTTACCAGGTTCTTTAGTAGCTGATATAGTGTCCAGGAACTGCCAAATAGCAGTGATCAGCCTGTACTGGATATGCTAAGTCATTGTACAGACTTGACATTTAATATGGAATATTTTTGGCAAAGTTCCAAGACTGGTCTGGACGGAGTCTGCATAGACCGCACGGGCTAAATATTAATTGGGGTGTTTCGGGAGATGGTGTAAAATAATTGTTTGATAGAAAATGTACTTTCGATATGTTTACATTATGGTGCTCATAATGTAGCGAATTTGCCTAAAATGGCGGATTTAGGGAGGCTGAATTCCAGCTTTGAGGGGGACACAATTTCGGACTTTATGCAACGTGGTTCTGTTATTATCAAGTTTATAGGGGTTTGAGGTGATATTTCTTAAATTTCGTCAGCAATTGGTATTCATCACAGCTGAAATACACTTATAATGTACCAAGTTTTTGAACAGGGAGGAGCTTAAAATAGGGTTCTTAAAGGCTGTACGTACTCAGAAAGTTTGAATGGCCCCCTGGGGTCAAATGTTATAAACTTACGGTATAAAAACTACTGTGCGGATTCTTGGTTGTCCAATCACTCACATAGTTTCTTTGTGTACAGTAAGTTTATAAATTTCTGAGTACATACCATATTATAGAGCCATAATTTTTAAGGCTCCTCCCACTTTAAAAACTGGTAGATCACAGGTGCATTTCAGTTCTGACGAACACTTATTGGTATTTAAGTTCAATAAAATTGCCTCAAACCTCAATAAATTTGATAATATCAGAATAATGTTGCCCAAATTCAGAAATTTCACCCCCACAAGATTCAAATTCAGTCTCCTTAAATCCGCCATTTTAGGCTAATTTACTACATTATGAGCGCCATAATATAAACTAATGGAAAGCACATTTTCTGTCAAACAATTATTTTACACCATCTCCCGACACATCCCAATTAATATTTAGCCCGTGCCGGTTATGCAGACCTCTACCAAACCAGTCTTGGAATTTTTTGAAAAATTATTCCATATTAAATGTCAAGTCTGTGAAGGATTTGGTATATCTTGTCCACAAGTTCTACAACTTTCATCACTGTTGCGCATTGAAAAAGCTTGCCTATCCATTTATATAAAAACACAGTTCTTGGTTCAACTTGCTTCACAAGTATATAAATGGCAGCGTGCGTCCAGTAAAGTTGGCGAGGAAACAGTCCAAAGCTGTCCCGGAAAGCTGTGCCTTCCTGAAACATGTAAAATAAAAGAAAATGTAATAAAGGACATTAATTTCATGGATTGGGACTATTCAAGTGAAATAAAGCTGCCTTAAAATAGAAAATCCACCACCTTTTCATTGTATCAACCATAAATCAAAATTTGTTTGGTACTCGAAAGTGATGAAGCAGATGGAAGGTTTAAAACACAAATAACTAAATTTATGCATGTCTTATTTTTAAACTGTCTATAATTGGTCAGATGGTATATAACCAAAAATTAAAACTCTTGCTGAAATTCTTGAAATATTAAAGCAAATATGACATATTTACATGTAATTTACATTGTAATCACCCATTGCATTGGCATTTCTACTTTCATGCGATTTTGCAAATATTTAAAATATCTTTATAATTATTATATTATTATTCCTGTGATAGCGGGCAATGCTATTTTCAAGGGACACAAACTTTAGGAGACAAGAATTTACAGAAATGGTAAACAAGATAATTATAAGATTCGCGGTTGATTATTCAAAGTTCACGATAGCCAACACCTGTCGGTGAGGATAAGGGGTTATATAGGGGGTTTTCCCCTTGGCATTTAAGGTTTCATGAACTACACATTCAATGAACTACATGTATTCTGAAATGCACAAAGAAATTGGCAAGTTAAATGCAACATTATTGATAGAAATTTACCTGTTGACTGACGTTCGTGCATCTTTCTTCAATACCTTTCCTGGAAAGAGGTAGGGCAGCACAAAAATCCCAAAGTCACATCTGATCTGTAAGTAAAATATAGATCAATATTATAAATGCACTGAAAAAGAAAACTGCCTATGGAAAAAAATTTGAAGTGATATTTTGCAATGGTTTCACTCTCCTACTACATATAACTGCAAAGAAAGTTATGTGGCACGAGTCAACATCAGGATCAGGGACGTAGCAAGAGCTTTGGGGCATATGGACAAGGAGTAGTGTGAGGCCTTCTAAACATCTCCTTTATCAGCCCTGATCCCTATCCACTTCATTTTCGCTTTTGCTTGGGGCCCATGGACTTTGTCCACCCTATCCGCTCGCTACATGTACGCCCCCCATGTACAGCTAGCATGGTGAGCCGATTACTGATAAGCTTAACTAACTTAAAAACCTGTCTATATCCGGTTCAAATCATACAATAAGATTTCTAAATTGTGTAACAGGTATATAGACATAAAGTTATGAATAATAGTAATGAAATTAGTACCTTCAAACATTGGTTGTACTGCTGCCAAAATCCATTCCACCAGCAGACACTGCACCCGCATCCCGGCTCCGCTTTTATACGCCATGATGACATGAATTTTAATACGTCGTCGAATTAAACTTACTCCGCGTGTTGAATTTACTACGCGATTTGAGTAAAATACAATGTGGCGATTAAAATATTTTACTTCTTTCCATTGACCATTTTTACTCTGGCAAAGAGTTGTGTCAAATATCGTCTTTTACTCGTTGATGAGTAAATAATTGGTCTATTTTTTAATCAACATACTTTAGTCGGTAGCACTTTACTCCTTATTTTTTGCTGTGTATCACGTAGCGGAACTAGCGTGAGTGCCAATAATTACGTCGCCTGAATAGGCCGGCAGGTTAAAGGTTTACCCATGCATGTCAAAATGCAAATCAAATACCCCGCTCTTTCAATTGTGCGCAGGCAAGTGTACAATGATTCCTGTACGGGTTGCTTCAGGCCACATAATACGCTGATACAATGCATTGACTTTTGCGTGGTCAATTCGTAATTTGTCATTTTTGAAATTGAACGAATTTCCAAACAACGGCTCCTATGCTCCCAGTGATTAAACTTTTGATATCAAATTTGGTATCAACCTTCGAAGGTAGTATAAGTGTATAGAAAATTATTATACAAATTATCTTGCCATAAACTCATCAGACTCTGATTAAATGGGGCGGAACTACTGGACACTTTTTAATTTGGCTGTGTTTATATATAAAGTGATTCTAATTACCGCATCACGTTAATTCCAAAGAAATAAACCCACTTTAATAATATAAAGATTGCGATCTCCACACGTATGTATTAAACGTGTAATCTATTCAAAATCACTCTCCTGTGACGAGGTTTTGAATAGATTGCACGGGCGTTAAATACGTACGTTTAGAAATCGCAATCTCTCTCATTCTCTTACAAAGATGTGATACGAAAACAAATCGATTCCCCTAAACTAGCTTTACACCCAATACAACTTTATCTAAAACTACTTCTGTTCTGTCAAACGGCAACATCTGATATCTAGGGAAATTTAGGAAGACTCAATTTATGCACGGCTCTAATGAAAACAAGAACACCCTCTAAATTCCCCTCCCGCTTTCGTTGTGTAGCACCCGTTACGTTTACCTTCGTGACAATGCAATAGTTAGGGCAACTAACTAGCGTCTTCTGATTTTAGCGACGTGCGCATTGAGTAAATATAATTTTCCCTTCTTCTGAACGCAATTTTGAAATGCAAATCAATCACAGCTCAATGATAAAAATGGTAGACTATTATTTAAACATTGGTGAAATTACCTTTAGTTTAAAATTCATATTACGTCAAATTGTAGCATTCAATAAAAATAGACATTTGGAAAATAGATATTTGCAATAATGTGACTAGTCCAAAGCAATCATGATACATACTGACTCTAATACCTCGGTGCTACACTTGAGTGTGATGAAAAACAAAGGCTTGTAAAATGACAGTGCACATATTACATCTTAATTATGTTAACAATTATCATGTGCAACAATTAGATTAACCAATTCCCAACTTTTTAATATGTGGAGGAAAGTATGATGAAAGTTGCTCTTACGATGTAAGATATTAGCATATATGTCGCTAGAGATATATACTTGAGCAGCAAAGAATATATAATCCAAACTGAAGGAAATGATCAGTGAAGCAAACATTGAATATCGTGATTTCATTTAATATTGGTGACCCTTCGAACTGGAAGTATCTGTATTTATTTCGTTGTAAGTATCTTTGTTTACTTAGCTCTTGGCATTGTATGCAAGCAAAAATGACGCGATCGGAATACTTAAGAACTAGTATTGTACCATTTTCTTGAAATTCAGATTGGTTATGACTCGGATTTTTCCGTTTACTTCTTGAAGACAAGAAAATTAACAGAGGAAACAGATTCAGATAGACACGAGATCTAGTTCTTTAATTAGTTCCATGACAGTGGCATATTTTCCTTATGTATTAATCCCGTACAGCGCATAATTAATTAGTTTTCTGATCACCTGACGTGTCTTTTATTAAATATGGTAAAGCATTGAATACGTTCAACAGCATTGATCTTTCTATATCTATGCTTGTAGTTCTGCTCCTGTCATGCTCTGTTCCTCAAATTGTCCCTTAACTATTGAATTGTCACAAAGTAATATTCAGTTTCATTGATAGTTTGATTCGATTTGTCATTTTCTACTATACGTACTTAAGCAACATGTTTCTATGAGTATTTTAGCAAATAGTCAAGTTAAGGTCTATACTTGTCCCGCCTTTTTATATGAATGGGTGGAGGTAATAAATGTATATAGCACTATATTGGTATCATATAGCCTACAGGGTTCAAAAGAAATACCTTCACCTAACATTTCTTTGCATAATCTGACATTTTGTTGATTTTGAATAATTTCACTTATGTGATAAAATAATCGTTTTACTACCCTCTCTAAGTTGTCCCATGCACAAAAACACTTTGTTTGGACAAAAATAACCTCATTTTCCACAAATGATGCTTTCAGGAAAAGTTGTACATTTTAACATCCCATATTATGTTCAAACCGTTCTCGATATCAGTGTTATGATTGATTTAATAGGTCTGTCACACTACGACGGACTGGATCAACGTACATCACCGAATACAAAAATATTTTATTCGGTGGAAAAACCGGCATTCCGGCAGAAGATTCGGTGGGATTTTGGGTCCGATTCCCGTTCGTCGCTCTATGCGTTGTGGCCGCTAATAATCCTGCAGGCGTCTTATATCCGATCGTTCAACGTCCGACAAATGACCGGATTTGGGGTCCGATTCCCGTTCGTTTCTCTATGCGTTGTGGCCGCTAATAATCCTGCAGGCGTCTTATTTTCGATCGTTCAACGTCCGACAAATGACCGGATTTGGGGGTCAACGTCCGACAAATGTCCGGATTTGGGGGTCCGATTCCCGTTCGTCTCTCTCTGCGTTGTGGCCGGTAATAATCCTGCAGGCGTTTTATATTCAATCGTTCAACGTCCGACAAATGACCGGCGAATCCGTCGCATGTGGCACCAACAGGGACGTCCACCCTATCAGAAAAGTGGGGAGGAGAGGGTGTTTGAGAGGGTTTTGACCCCTTAGAGGCAGTGACGTAGCAAGCACTTTTTCAGAGGGTGAACAAAGTGGGGAAAGACAACTTTTAAGGGTGGTAAATTTTGACGAAAATGGTCAAATATTGGCTAATAAGTACAAAAGGGCTACAAATCTGATATATCAGGGCAACCAGCGTCCGGGGGCAATAGAGGTGAGAAACCTTTGGACAATGAAGGCCCAATTGAAGCCATTTGTCATTTTTGGATCAATTTTAGCACTATTATTGGGTACTATTTTAGTTTGAAACAGCCGCAAATTGGTGAAACGAAAGCCTAATTGAAGCCATTAAAAAGTTTTCACCATTATTGTATAATATAAACAATTGTTTTAAAAATAACACGTGGATGTCCATAGCAGAAGCAAAAAGGAAGACTTGTCCATTTTTGAAAATGAAGGTCCAATTGAAGCCATTTGCACGGGGACTGTAGGGCCTATTTACATTATTAGGCCTAGGCCTATTGTGTATAAATTTAGTTTTAAAAATGGAAATTTTGGAAAATTGTTTTTAGTGCATCATTTTTACACTATTATTGCCTTAGACAAAAAACAAAGAAGGCCCGATTTGAATTTGCAAAATTTAAAATGTTACACTGATCCACTGACACTTAGATATAAGACTTCAGACTCGTAATTTCAGGTAAAGCATGCATTGATTGATATGTTAGAGTCTTAAATACTGACTTTGGTGACAAAATATCACGGGCCCTGCATATGGACTGGCCGGCAGTATTTTCACAGGCTTTTGGGCCAAGGAACCACATTTAAGCACTGTCTATAATAATCACAGGCCTATACTTAGGCTTACTAGTACTACTATCCTGGGCCTACTCAATAACGTATACAATTTAACATTTTCCATGTTTTCTCTTCTTTTTTCCTTCTTGTCAATCACTAAAACTGGTAGGAATTTGATATTGCGTCCTCTACCCTTCAGAAAGTGCCCCTCCTCAATACTACTTACATGCATAGGCCTACTACTAAATTACGTGCAATTTAACTTTTTCTCTTCTTTTCTCTCTTCAATTTTCTCACTCTCTTTACTTTTGTTCACTCCTTACCCCCTTTTTTCTACTTGTCAGTCACTAAAGTACTGGGGGAAATATGATATTGCGTCACACACCCTTCAGAAAGCTCGCCATAGGCCTACATCCGGCACAAGCGCCTGCGAAACCTTGCAAACACCCGCGGTATATAAACGAAAGAATAACGAACAAACCCAGGGTATATATACAGAACAGTAGCCTACGAACACACATCGGACAACTTCAGAACATGTGTATTCGGCATGTACTGTCGACGGACTAAACAAACATCACCTAACACGAAACGCATTTGGCGGATAATAACAGGACATATGAAGAACATAAAACGAACATTGACGAACACTAACGGATTTGCTAAAATACCATCCGTTTCATATACGGAAGACCGATCCGGTGTAGTGTGACAAGACGGTCTGGGTCAACGTACATTACCGAATGCAAAAATATGCTATCCGGTGGTGAAGGCCTCACAGGAACGTATTTGCAACGAACACGGGCCGAGTGCAACGAACAAAGAGCGAACATGAACGAAAGGAGAGCGAACAAACTCCGGCAATATGCAGCACCATACGAACACACATCGGATAAATACCGAACATGTGTATTCGGTACACTCCGTTTCAAGTTTTGTGCATGCACAAACTTGCCGACGGACTTAACGAACATCACCTAACACGAAACGCATTTGGCGGATGATAGCAGGACATAAAAAGAACATAAAACGATCATTGACGAACAACAACGGATTTACTAAAATGCCATCCGTTTCTTGTACGGAAGACCTATTCGGTGTAGCGTGACAGACCTATAATATTATTGTATGTTTGTTTTTCCTTTACATATTTGTCTCTGATTTCTCAGTCACTCATGCAACCATCATTCAGTACAACAAAACGAAAGTTTTTATCACTAGTTGTTTCAAAATGATAAAATTACTAGGGGAAAATGTGTTTTACCTGTACTCGGTAGGCTGAAGCATTTTGCATCTTGATCTAAAGTGATACATGCGTGGATCAAGTTACAAGTTTTGTGTCTTTAGAACACAAGTTGTTTGCATGGAAAATAATCATTGGTGCTTTCTCAAAGAACAAAAAAATGCTGAATTTTGATGCTAGTGTGGATTCTTGCATCAGTTCTTTCTAAAAATGTAATCCAAGTAATGTGTCATTAAAGATATAATAATATATACAAAACAATTTCTAAAGTTTCCCACTTCGAGTGATCCTGCGTGCCCCTTTAAATACGTATGTAAAGAACATTTTAACGTACAGTGGCCTGCGAATCAAAATTCCCTCTTTGAGTTGGGTTTCATTAATTAGTTTTAATATTCGAATGTAAGTTCATACGTGCTGGTGATAAACAATTTCTAAAAGTTTAAACTGACTTTCAGCACAAAATTCCAACTAACCTTGAATTTTCGATGTGTGACACACATCTTCGTCAGAAGAAGTCCTAAGATGTTGTGATGGACTTGCCCTTTTGTTGATCATTGGCGACTTTTGGTCGCTTGAGGGCGTTGTAGAAAAGAAGAAAACGCCAGAACTAAATCGTGATCAAGACTGTAATTGCCAACACTCTACAGCGCACTCATTCGACCAAAAGTCGCCAATGATCAACAAAAGGGCAAGTCTATCACAACATCCTAGGACTTCTTCTGATGAAAATGTGTGTCACACATCGAAAATTAAAGGTTAGTTGGGGTTTTGTGCTGAAAGTCAGTTTAAACTTTTAGAAATAGTTTTAATATGTTTTTGTAAAACAATATGCATCTATTCAGATTTTGAACTGAAAATAATAGCTATTGTAGTCTTACTCTGGTCCATCCTCTTTCCAATGAAATGTAAAAGCACAATGTTATTATGAACCATGCCATAATTTATTGGCTTTTGTGAAATCAAAATGCATGCTTATTGTTACGGCTGGTTGCCTCAGTAATCATAGTAATATTCATATTTATCACGTTTCCTTTCCTTTTTGTACTTTAAGTATTATCGTTTATAGACATGTCATTCTTACTTGCTTAAAAAACCGGCTAGCATAGCTCAAAATCCTAAAATGAGCAATTAAATAAAAAACAATTTTGTTTCTTCCATTCCATTGAGTTTTTGTTTATTTGGTTCTTCTTAAGACCTATTTATTATTATTTAATGGAGGTACGTTGACAGCAAATCTAAATTTAACACCACTTCCATTTTTAATGCACGTGATTCAACTGATTGACGTCCGTTTAATGGAAACATCAAGCATTTAAAGTAAAAGAAGAATAAAACCGTACACTTATTTCATCAGTTATCGAGGGGGAATTTATGCACAATAAATGCTTAATGGTAGAGGATTCTAAGGCATTAATAAAACACAAATATGGTTAAGGGAAAAGGGTAAGCTAGTCTTGCACGATACGCTGAAGACATTTTTATATCAGGTTCAAGCAAATGGAGTTTAAATGAACATGCAGATAAACCCAGACTACAAATCGGGAGATATACATCATGCGCTTAGACACCCCTCTGCGTGCTTACACCGAACCCTCAACACCCACTATGCGTTTTCACCGACAAACGTGGACCCTATAAGCCTCTTCTTCGTATGTAGTTAACGGCGTAACCGTGGACCTCTACGCACTCACATTTCATTATCGAAGCGTGGACTTTTTATGGTATCGTGTAAGAATAGCTTACCCTCCTCACTGTAGCAAACATTTTAACTGCCAAATCTTGGACTAATATAAGCAACATCCTTCGACCTCTAAAAAATCGTTGATTTTCTCAGAACTACACCAAATGGACCTAATTTCTCGGTTGGAAACAAACTCTTCTCCTTCTTTGTACTGTAGGCCTTTTTGCTGAATTATTACCACAGCTGCGAAAAGATTTCCATTTAAGAAGGAAGTGGAATTATATTTAGATTCGCTTTCCAGGTACCTCGACGGATGGAGTATAAATAGATGTTATAAAACACAAAACGATAGAAGAAGGAAGGCAAAAAATGTCAAATGTCAAACACAAGTGCATGAAATATTGGATTTTGGAGCTATGATAGCTGCATTTCAATAAGCAAACCAATAATTGTATATTTATGCGAATGCTTAAAATACAAAAGGGAGAGATTCTTTGTAATTTAAAAATAATTATATCCACCGTTATAGGCAGTCCGCTGTAACACTTTAAAAGCTATTTTAGTACTTGATATTGCACACCTTTGTAATTTATTTTTCTACTTGTTTTTAAGCCCCAAAACATCAACAACAAAAGAATCTGTAGTCATTTGCTGAATTTTAAGTTTAGATGTCTAAATCAATCAAAACCGTGTCTTTTGTAACCTTTCGTGAAAGTAATATTCAGCATGCATAGCAACATTGAAATTCAATAATGAATCTTGAAACTCGGTTGAGATAAATACATTAGCTGAATTTTGAATGCGTGAGAGAATCTAACGTTCGTAATTTTAAGGTTTAAACAAGAAACTTAGTTACAGTGTATCTGACTTACAAAAATATAAGCCTCTGGCATTTAAACTACGCGTGAGAGAGATTCTCCCCGTATTGTCATCAGATATATGTAATGTGGCTTTGGGCAATAGAGTAAATACTTTTTTACTCTATTTATCTGATCTAGCCATAGGCTTTATGGTGAGAGATAGCTTAAAATGATGCAGATTAGGCCACGTTTCCCTAAATCGTCTTCATCAAAGTAAATCACACTTTTAATTAACTTAAATACCTTATGGCATTTGAACTTGTTTTTAACTTCGCCAAGTGAACGCTATCTGTGTAATCTAATAAGTGAGTCTAGTTCTGTAAGCTGAATTCGTTATATTTATTTCATGAAAGTAACGTTACATTAGCCCTTTGCTCCTATGTAGACTATTACATATATATCCGTGAAGAAACGGAAAATCGCAATTCTCGCGATTCCAAATACAGCGCGCCACCAACGACGGCAGTGAAAATTGGCTTGGGGTCGACAGTTTTTCATCAACCATAGCTGACCATTGTGATTATTACTCTAAAAACACAATGTTTTATAGTACTTTTGAAATTTTTGAGATTTTCTGTGTTGAAGTGAAATATTGCAGTTTGATATTCACAGATGTCCTTTTCTAAATCCCGCAAACTTGACGTTGATACTAGGTGTTTCCTTTTTGTTATACATTTTCTAAAACCGCCCTTTTTTGTTTTTAAACTTTGCGATGCTTTTCAGCCCGATACGCGCGAGCCTAGTCAATGCGAAGTAGGCCTGAACCTGTCCTTTTTTTAATGGAAAACGCATAGGTTTTATTTTGGTTATTAGAATAAATTGTTTTAATTCTTTCTGAATTTATTGTTTGTTCAATACGATAATAATATAACACCAACATCCATACTATAGGTGTTGCATTTTTGTAATCGGCCTACCATTTTCTAAAAATGGGGTTTTTTGCACGAAGGCGCTTATAGCGGCCCGCCGCGCGGGATAGGCCTACCGCAAAGAAATTCAAGTAAATTTTTAAAAGATTCTTAATGTCTCATTACTTATAAACATGCATCACATTGGTTTGCCGTTTTGTTATTATTGTAATTGTTTGATTTGTCCTTATTATATTTTTAGCCTAAATTTGTATTTATAATTGTATTACTATCAAACATTAAAAAAATTACGATCACAATAAAAACACTTTGTAGGCATAGCCTACCGCATAGGCCCTAAAAATAACATTTATTTTTTGTTAATATTTCAATTTTAGACTTTAATGCATAAGTTCAACAATACCTCATAGAGTTCTAGCATTATAATAAAGATGAAGAAAGTTTCAAACTGCATGCAAAAGAGTACATGAATTTAAAAGATCATTATTTTACGGCATAGGCCCATCAAGAAAATATGCATGAAAAACTCCATAACTTTAGAACCAAGTATGCTTTGGTGTTTTCACAGTAACACAATTTTCAAAAATGCCTCTTTTGCCCCCCATGAACCAGATCGTGTCACAATTAAGGTTTAAATTTGACAATTGTCATGCCCGATTTTAATATTAATTCATGTTTCTTTTTCATATTTTATTTTTACTTCCGCTTTCTTGCATGTCATACCATCTTTATTTCATATTTCCCCTTTTCATAACCCAAGGAAATTTACTCTTAATGTAGGCCTAGGCCTACTCCCAATTAAAATAGCACACGTTGGTTGGAATGAGTTTCTTTTTAGTCATATAGGCTAATATCGGTCGGCACAACATTGAAAAAATGCTTTACGCTGTCCATGCTGTTAAAATATGTACCGGTATTGAATATTTCGTTATTCTAAAAATTGAGAATTAGGCCTCCTTTACTTAAAACAAACAAGGTTTAAAAATTATTTTTTTAAGGATATATTCATGAGGGTCTAAGTAGGCCTATCCCCAATCACTGATTTTTCAGTGTTTTCTTTTCTTGTAAACGAGAGCCTAAAGTATTTTCCCAAGCGCCTCGGATCGGGTTCGGAAAAGTTTGAAAATAAGGGTTTAATTGATGCCCATTATTTTGTGTGGGAATAGGCCTAACACTCTGAACATTCACAGGTGTAGGCCTAAACAATGACTGTCGAAATTAACTTTAAAATGGAGGCAGAAAAAAAACATTAAAAAAATATATACTTTACGCTGTCCATGCTGTTAAAATATGTATTGAATATTTCGTTATTCTAAATATTGAGAATATTAGGCCTACTTTACTTAAAATAAACAAGGTTTAAAATTGGTTTTTTTAAGGATATGCATGAGGGTCTAAAGGAGGCCTATCCCCAATCATATTTTTTTAATCAAGTCTATTATTGGCCTTCTTACCATGCTTACAACAAAGCTTAAAGACCTGAAAGTGTTTTCTTTTCTTGTAAACGAGAGCCTAAAGTATTTTCCCAACACCTCGGAAAGTTCGGAAAAGTTTAAAAATAAGGGTTTAATTGATGCCCATTATCTTGTGTGGGAATAGGCCTAACACTCTGAACATTCACAGAGGTAGGCCTATACCGGTAGGCCTAAACCATGACTGTCGAAATTAACTTTAAAAAGGAGGCAGAATTGGAAAAAAATCGTCGGAGGGTTGAATTAACAGCTGATCATCATCAACGTAAATAAACAAATTTGAGTAATCGATAGCAACACTCGTTACGTTTCCAGGGTCGATGGTTCATCGTCGACGCGTCATGGATGTCGACTTTTACCCATGATGCTCTGCGCGAAGTTGATCAGCCAGGCGTGATCGTAGGTGGCGCGCTGTATTTGGAATCGCGTCAATTGTCCGGATTCTAGAGCGCAAAAAGGTGGGAGCTTATAACTGCGATTCGGATTGAAATGTTCGTCTTTATGCTAGCCCTATGTAGACTGCTACATATTCTTTCCGTAAAAAAACGGATAATCGCAATAATTGTCCGACGTCTATAACGCAAAAAAAGTGGCATGAGCTTACTGTGATTCTCTTTGAAAAGTCCGTCAATAAACCCTTCTTCCACTTTGTAGGACGACGGCAAATGATCTCTTCGTGAAACTTTTTATCATTACCGCAAACATGTAAAAAACAAGCCACGATTACCAGAGAACTACCTTACATTGTACTACATATGATAGAAAAGTAATATTAGTTATTATGTATTGCATTTTTTTTAATGAAATTTATAATGCCTATCATAAAAGTACACAGTGTTTTACATAAAAGACAATAATACGAAAAAAAAATGAAAAAAAATGAATAAATAAATAAAATCACATTTCGTTATTGGATTCTGGAGGTATATGTTAGCAGTGTTAAAAAGAAAGCAATTTAGAATGACATTTAACTGCATTTTCACTACAATGCTTAGAGTACAAAGGAAAAAGGAGATACTATATTTATAAATATCATCACGATTGTGGGTAGCCCGCTTATTATAGATTCGTCAGCATCGGCTTGACTCATAGTATAATTGTTTGCCTGTTACTTGCCTTATTTGGAATATAATAAATAAAAATAATAGTTTTGTAAACTCAACTCAAAGAAGAATTGCTTAGGCCAGGCTATGTACTTTAAATGGTTTTGCTCTACATAATGTATTGCCAAAAAAACCCAATAATGAAGTTATATTGTGCATTTTAACGGTTCAAATTTAGATACAGAGCGATTCTTAGATGTGTTAATTGTAGAAAACTTGCTATGAATCTAGGAACTCATCGGGTGATATAAATAAATTAGCTGAATTTGTAATGAATGAGATATCCCAATGTGATTTCAATGTTTAAACGAATATAGTATTTTTGATTACAAAAAACAAGCCTCTAGCGTTTAAAAGATACCTACGTTTTCTCCACCAAACTAAGTCACACTTTTATTTAAAGTGTAATAAATACCACATGGCTTTTAAACTTGTTTGTAAGTGAACGCGGGGTGTGTGTGTGTGATCTGATAAGGCATGAGATCGCAACTTGGCTGTGCTACAGCAGACCCGCCCGCTATGGCTGCGATCTAATCTGAGCGGATCCAGGCGAATCCAACTCAAGGTTGGCCCTGCTACTTGCGTCCGGCTGCGCTAACCATAGATGCGTTGCTATCAACTACTTTGCGACCCATTTCCAAAACCTAATTAATTGGATATAAGTCACAGAAGGCTTATTGTGATAATAGTAAAATAGTCCAGATAAACCACAAAAGGAAATCAAAACACTTTATACAGGATGATGATTAAAAAAAAGACACGTTAGGCCGTATAAAATTAATGTTTTGGTTCTCGTCCAGAGGATTTTCATGAATTGATGAGGGAGGGAGGTGTTTTTTTTTTTTTTCAATGTAAAATTAGCATTGTCAGTAGTTTTCGGTCTTCTCCAACAGTGCTCGAGGAAACGATGAGGCCTTTTTTTTTTTTTCAAATGTGAGATTCTGAGGATAAACCCCTAGAGTACCACAAAAAGACTTGGAAGTGAAAAATAAAAAAAAAAAAAAAAAAAAAAAAAAAAAAAAAAAATCTGACAAATCCCAGAAATTGAGGAGGTAGGGGACGAGAACCAAAATATTAATTTTACACGGCCTTAACTAGTAATACTGTACTATCTGCATTAGATATTTGAACAAAAATAAAGCAATTTAAATTTTTTTTATATAAATAAGTCTATAATGATTTTACATAGATGTGGGCAACCTTTTTAATCAAAATCAGCCTTTCTTCTCAGCCCGTTGTTGACGTACCAGATGTATATTCGCCTTAACCAACACATCTTCACCAATGATCACATTTTAATAAAATTACTATTATTTTGTAGCCTATATTTAAGAGTATAACTATATGATATTTCAATTTCCTGGCACGTAATATAACAGCGATTTGACCAGGCCCGTAACCAGGATTTTTTTTTTTGGGGGGGGGGGCGGTTGATTTTGAAAAAGTGGACTTTTTTTTTAAATGTGGACATTTTTTGGACTAGGGTGGGGCGGATTTTGAAAAAGTGGACTTTTCAACTAAAATGTGGCCAAAAAGGCATAAAAAAATCCCTATTTCTTTTGTGTCAAAAAGGGGACTTTGGGGGGCATTTGGTTACGAGTCTGGATTTGACCATGTAAGTAGAACATTTTGAATGACATGCTCCTCAGGGCTGGGATGGACCACTGTCTTGCTGTCCATTTTAGTGAGAACTGCATGACTTTCACGATATATCGCTGCGCAGGGTACCACCAAGAAGATCTACACTATCCACTTCCTCCAGCCTTGTACCGAAGACGTCTAAGCTCACGTTGGTTACCAACCGTGTCCCTATGCTCTGAAGTTTGGGTGGATTTGCACCTGACAGAGTCATGTAGGACATTTGATGTAGCTGCCCAGGCCTCAACTGTTTTCAGATCCTAATTGAGAAATGTAACAGCTTGACCCCTGTCTTTTCTGAATTTGATTGTCAAAACAAGGCACTGTTTTGCAATATTTATCATGTTCATATCATCGACGAATATAATAAAAGCAGTTGCCTAGTACAGGGATCCCTGAACTTGTAGTATATGATTAGAATGTAAACTTTCAGCAGAGAAGTAAATTGGCGTTCTATTTTATTTTAACATTTTAAGTTCCACTAATTCATACAATCTTGTTCTATTAACATCAGCATAATTTACGTGTAAAATATCATTGGATAGAGGATATTAAATGTATACATATTTAATATTAATATTTATTTGAATATACATCATTATATTTAAAGCTATTTCAAAAATTAAATTACGTTAGGTTTCCTTTCGGAAATACCTCAGTTAGATGTTTATACTAGGGCATAATGACGTTAAAGTGAAATAATACAATCATAATAAAAATTCTTGAAATCCATATGATACATTAATTAACATTTTGCTGTTCATAGGTGTTATGTTTCGGTTCAGCTTTTAGCTAGTATTGCCTTCTAAATAGTACTAAAATAGTTCTAAATAGTAAATTTTATCGTCTGTTTACATAGAATTGAATAATTTAATATGACTACGCTACTTTTAAATTTAATGTACATTTCCTAGATTTTGATTAAACGCTGAGAATATGTGATACTATGCCTTAGGCTTTGGGAGAAAATAAACATGTCAGGAGTTAGATTCCTTTCAAATATCTTCTTCTTTCAATCTCTTCCTTACTCTCTTAGATGATTGCACATCAATAAAAGTAATATGCAAGATCATAATGAAATCCTTATATCTAACCCCGCTGCTCAATGATTATTAAGTCACCGTGTCTGTCTATGTGATTTGGGGCTCTTCAAATCTTACGTAAGGTGAGATGCCACCTAATCTCAACGTTTCAAATTTCGTTTTGTTCACGAATATTTGTTATAGTTCTACATCACTAAATTATAAATCTGTTATGATGCCTTTTATCTCACTTACTTTGAACAAGCTCGATAGGACCCGATCGGTACGGGGTAGTATCAAGTACCACTTTAAGTGATTTCTTTAGATTTAGAACACTCTTTCTATTACTAAATCACTCTGGCTAATCGGACAAAAATGAAGAGATTTTGTTTTCTGTATCCACCTTCTCGTCATATTTTGAAGATGTAGTGACGACAGTAGTCATAACTTAAATTGATGCAAATAACCGTGAATAATTAATGAGGTATAAGTGACCACGCTTGAAATCTCGAATTACGTGTCCGATGTTAGGGACGAAATCAAATTTCGACTGCCGCTTGGAACGCGTTCTAAATTGAGCAATATAAACCGGCTCCAACACGACGGAGCCACCAGGAACAGGCGGTCGACCGCCAGTCGAGCATCTCGAGTTTTGATTTCATTCCGTGTTACCATTTTCAGTGGAAGAATCCGAAGGAGCGAATTAAAGCCACAGTTTCTCATCTTGATGTAATAAAACACTTGGTAAGAAAACAATACGCATACTTATGTCCGTGTTGTTATAATTGTCCATTTTCTTATAAAAACATGGCGGAGGCACGTTGTCTCTTTTTTGTGCAAGATTGTTTAATATCCTGGTTCAAAGCGATTAATATTCTACCTCAAAGCTGTTCGGTTAGGTTTAACACACTTCTTCACCGCCATTTTTTTTTATTGTTAGTTTGTATTGTATTTGGTAACATAGGCAGCACTTTCTTCGATTTGTTGTATTTCTTCCTGTTCGTATATTTGCTCTATCCGCTGGAATCAGACAACCCGGATGTTCAGAAGGGGAGAATGTTTCCATCTTCTGCTCATCATTTTTTTTTTGCTGAAAATAACTTCGCATCACTTCTTCACACCTCTACTACCCTTCTTTATGATGCTCATACTATGCTCATTCGATCATCTTGTATACTCAAGCTTTACGGCTCCAGAAATATTAAACCACTCTTATATTTCATATTATTGTTAATACCTTTAATGCTACTGGCGCAAGCAATTGTCAACATTATCATAATGCATAATGACACAGGATAATTATACAAGGGTCTAACTGAAACATTTCAGATCGTCATTTCCCGAGCTTTAGACTGATATATAGCTCATGTTTAAAGACCTCAATGCCGGTTTAATATGTTTTGCTTTCTATGTATGCACATGTATTTGTGTAACATTTAAAACGGCTATTTAAAAAAATACCACAAACACACCCCCACACCCCTACTCACACCAGGATACATGTGGGGTACCTGAATATGGGGGTACTGTGTGTAAGTGCGCGTATGTACCAGTTACCTTGGTGGAAACAACCTTGTGGGGTACTGAAACTTCCTAATATACTTACCATAGTATTCTTGTGGGGTACATATAAGGAAGCACACGCAAAATTTCCTTGTGGGGAACAAGTGTTGTGCTAATTTTCACACAGGGACCACATACACCCACTATGGGGTATCTCTAAAAATGTCAATTTTGAGGCTTTCATGCCATATTGGGTCCGTTGAGGTACTTATACACAGTCTAAAGGTTCCCCACAAGGGGTATGTTGTACGTACCCAATACCCAACAAGAAAAAAAACACCAGGTATGCTACATAACATTTTGATATAATCTATCTGCACAGATATGCCCATGTAATCTTTTTCGTTTGTCGTTTTTAGGTTGAATCAATACATTTATATTAGACATGCGTTTCCAATTTCGCGTTCTAAAAATACCCAATGCAATTCATAATGGACGTGCTATATTCATGATTTACGCTATCTACATGTTGCATGATATTGAGATACACTCCCACTGACGATGTAAATAAATGTATCGGTATACTTAAAACCACCTGTAGTCAAAATGTGTTTTGAGGGATGATTAATGCGTGACTTTTCTCTAATCCGAAGGTTCTCTAGTCCGAATATAGAATAAGGCTTAAGGTTAGTTTTAGTGTTAGGGTTAGTGTTAGAGTTAGAGTTAGTGTTAGGGTTAAGGTTAGGGTTAGGGTTAGCGTTAGCGTTAGCGAGCCGTATTCTATATTTGGACTTGAGAACCTTATTTAGTAATCGGACTAACGAACCCTCGGACTAGAGAACTCGATAGTCGGACTAGCGAACCTTTTTTCAAAATTCGGACTAGCGAATGATAAATTACGTGTTCGGACTAGCGAACCTTCGGACTAAGGAGCCTTCGGACTAGAGAACATTCGAACTAGAGAGTTGTCACCGATTAATGTAAAGTAGACATCAAAATTAATAAGAATGATCTTCACACTTACGTACTGGCGTATTTTATAGTGACACACCAATCTGTGAACATCGTATGATTGCTATTGTACACGAGAGCGGCGTACACGAGTAGAGCGTGTCATATACAGCAGTAAGGGTTCTAGCTGCTATTTATGAATATATTATTTTTTCTTGCAGTTTCCTTTATTGTATTTCATTAAAATATAATGTTGGTAATATGTTTTTTTTTAGAAGAAACAAGTTTCAAACGTCATATTATGCATGTGTGTGTAAGCGAAATAATTGAACTGAGTAACAGTTACGTTAAAGCCCTATTGAAAAGTTTGCTAAGGAAGACGTCCTCATTATTTCGAAAAACATACCCTGCAAAAATCAAAACTCTAGATGCTGTAGTTTTGTCAAAATTCGAGGTTATGAATAAAACGCAGGAATCGTCGTTTAGTTATTACGATGGAAATATCATTCGAACGGGTACGCGTTGGCGACACTGGCGCTGGTATTAAATGCCAATTGTCTTTGCTTTACCTCAGTTGTTCGGGTCAAAATTTAAAGGGGCATATATGACAGTAGAGGCTAATGTTTTATGGAAAAGAAATACTAATCTATTTTTTATGGAACTGTTACAATGTGGCTTTAACAGGAACTGACTTTTCCACACGTGCTTTACTTTAAGTAGACTTAAATGTTTTGTAAAAGCACAATCAATAACTTTCAATTTGCAACATTATTCAATAACTGTCTTGTTTTACGGCGCACATCTAGAGTAATTGCTAGTCTGAGTGTGGAAACTAGCACAAGTAATAGGTGAAAGACGGGAATGGTTGATCATCGAATGTGACAAAATCGTCGATGTAGTAATTGATGTAGCAAATTGTCTCTGATGTAGTTTCTACCTATGGAATAACGAAATTTGCATTATGTCTTGTTATGCCTTCATTAATTAATCAATATGAAACGTGTTCGAAAATTTATTTTAATCACAATTATGTATGAATAATTGATTTGACTGCTTGTTCAAATTTGAATGGTTTGCCAATTGTGGTTTACATTTAGATCCATATTGCTAAGGAAACCCAATTTTGCTTCACCGTTCCATATTTTACTTCGAGCAATCATAATAACTGTTGTAATCACTTTATTTAGTTACACAAATTTGTGGGCATATACTTTAAATCAACACAGTAAAGGTACGCAAGAGTACGCTAAATGAGTATGTATATATTACCAGCATTTACTTTATCTATTTATCTATTAATAATTGTGTTCACAAATAATATTGGAAATAATAATCAAAACAAGTAATGCCATATTATTTGTTCCTTCCGCTTCGTGTTGAAGAAAAGTGGCACGAGTCGTATGTCAGTGTATTTGTATGAGTCCGTTAATTTTTTGAATTTAGTCTCATATATTAATAGTTCAAATCCTATTGCAAACATTATTATGTTTTGATGAAGTTATTAAGAAAATATTGGATCCAATACATAATAATGATAAAATTGGATGCTTTACGCCCGATATTTATTCGTCTCGCTATGAGTTTTAAAATATTTTAAAACTCAAAGCTCGACCAATAACTATGGGCTCAATCGATCCAATTTTATATCAAACTTGGGTCATTTCTGTATTATGGGAACCTGCATTTTGGAAGACATTTGACGAACATTTGGTCTCAATTGAACAGTTTAAATCATATAGCTGCCTTATGTGGTCCATCATGTATACTCAAAATCACATGGACAGTTAAAATTCAATTGCAGCCGAACTTGAACCACAGCTGCACTACATGGGAGTGTTCATGTAGATTTTTACCTATTTTGTGATTTAGAACTTTTATTCTAAACAATGCAAACAATACAAAACAAATTACATTAATTATACGATGGATAATGTGATACTATTCTGATGAAGATCATTTGTCAGGTCCTGACCCCTTAGATACGAAATTGCGACCTCAACCTATTTGCCTATAACTCCAGAAGAACATGTTACAGAGAGGTATTCTCAAGATCATTACAGTTTTGAATATGAATTACATATCTCAAAATGCACAAAGCACGGACTACGTCCAGTCATATAATTTTAATAGATTCTAAGAGTTCATGTAAGAAGAAACAATACACTTAAAATTAATACTTGTATTCGTGTCATTGAATTTTATATAATGTACATACATTGATCTACCATTATGTTTGCATGTTTAAGCATGTGGTCAAGCAAAATCAGTCGGATCTCGGAAATATTAAATTTTCAGTTTCTTATAGGATAGTAAAAGGCATTTATAAAGCTGGAATTTTGCAGAAAACACCATTAAAATTGAACAATCCGTTCCAAAGATAAGAACAATTAGAGAGTTTCTAAAATAAAAGGAAACAAAAGGAAATATTTCCTTCGTTTGGCTATATCTCAAAATCAATATTTCCGAGTTCCGACTGATTTTGCCTGAGCGCATGCTTAGACGTGCAAACATATCTGCACATAAAAAGGCAGCTTTGTATTTTAAATAGATCGATTTACCCTCGTCGACTTCAACTAAATCGATAAAGTCACTTCCGAAAGTCCCGACAGAGTTGTGTTTTCTTTTCTTATGTCTGTATCTGAAGTACTACTATAAAGTTGCAAATAAAAGTTCAATCAACTTTGCTGAGAGTCGACCTGTAAACTATTATGGTAAGGTAGTCTGATTTACATCTTGATTGGGCTTCATTTCTGCAAAAACTAAACAAAGAAAGAAACAAAGAAAGAAAGAACAAAGCAAAACAAAACAAAACAAAAACAAAAACAAAACAAAAGGCGATCAAAATATAGTGATGGACACAATTCTAACAAGGCGATCGTTTAAGGCGGATGTAATGTACCTAAGTGTCGTAACTATACTTTCGCAAGGGGGAAGCCAGGGGAAAATCTGCCAGAAGGGATGCCTATCCTTTTGCACATAGCCGAAAATCCTCATATACATAATGTATTGACATTACGTTTTTAATGTTTGTACTTATTTGTGTATTGCTAGTATAACTGAGTATGGCGACGTGTCAAATTGGTTGCAAGTGTTTCAAGGTAAATTACATGTAAATATTAGCCACTTTATTGGTACTGGGAAATAAGTTCACGAAAAACAGGATATAAATGTTGCATTGTCATTACAATTATATTAGAAAAAATTATAAACTACGCAAAAAAAGTTTCTTTATGGTTAGGAAATTTACCCACTATTAAAATCTAGCAACCAATTTTGTACGTTTGCTCAATAATCGCATGCGGGTGATTGTCCTGCGCATTTTGACACCTCAATCACTACTCTACGACACTCCTGAGAAAAGATATGAATGTTTAAGTAACACGAGGTCGAAAATGAAAATTGCAAAGAGGCCTATTCAGCGGTTTTAGAGCTGATTCACTGATCCAAGACGGTTTCATTATTCCCGCCTTTTAAATTTAAATTTAAAGCATTTTCCTTGATGCATGTTGGATAATCCTTTGCATATTATGCAGATGAATGATCAAAGACAAAGGTGAGCGGGTACTAAGACATTTACGTTTTGAGAGATGGATTTGGAAAAGGATTCAAAACAGGTCATGATTACAGCTGCATTCCTGGAAGCAGAAGGAATTGAGACACTAGAACATAACATAACATAGAGTGGCCCTCCAGAAGCCGTGATCTTAATCCCTTGGAGAACCTTTGGGATCAGCACAAGAAACGAGTCAACAAGAAGATAAAGGCAGATATAACTCTGGTGGGATTGCGCGTGCGTCGCATCGTTATCAACGAGTGGAACGGGGTTGAGCAAGGTAACATTCGACGCCTCATTAGGAGCATGAGACACCACGTGGCTGCTGTAAGGGAAGCCAACGGTGGACACACAAAGTATTGAAAGACGGGTAAAGAAAGAGATTAATCTCAAGTGAAGTTGGAAACGGCAGTATGATGCCTGAAATGTACTCAGCAATTAAACAAAAAATGTTATCTGTATTTTTGTTGATTTTTGTGTTCTTTTATGCTGAAAACTTGAATAGGCCTCTTTGCAATTTTCATTTTTCGACCTCGTGTTACTTAAACATTCATATCTTTTCTCAGGAGTGTCGTAGAGTAGTGTTTGAGGTGTCAAAATGCGCAGGACAATCACCCGCAAGCGATTATTGAGCAAACGTACAAAATTATTCGCTAGATTTTAATAGTGGGTAAATTTCCTAACCATAAAGAAACTTTTTTTGCGTAGTGTATAACTAAAAGTCTGAACTTCATCACGACTTTGGCTTCAGTTGTTAATATTATATTTTAAATTGTGAGAGATGGCGATTTTAATATTAAGTCATTATAGAATAATTTAGGTGCTATGGTTAAGATTTTTTCTTATCTTGTTTGACATTTGGTTTTATTCAATCGCTCGAGGTGAAGGTAATGGTCTTCATCAAGTTATATCAATAATAGGGTGACTGATGAAAAGTTAAAGTAATTGTCTTCATCAAGTTATATCAATAATAGGGTGACTGATGAAAAGTATAATTAAATGGGCTCAGGACTACAATTCAGAAGATTGGTGTAAAACATTCAGCTGTATGTGCGATCATTCTTAAAATTTATTCACTCGCAGGCTTTAATATCTTTCATTTGTGAAGTTACATTATAGACTGGTTTTATTTTGGAAAAATCACGTTCCTAGCGGCGAGTTTGCGTAAAAGTTGACAACCAGCTTATTTTTGTCTGCCAAGCAATATGAGACCGTGACCCACACAAAGACCTCCAAATGATCCCATAGGATCGCTTAGGGGACAAAAATTAATTTTATTCCAATAACACTTCCAAACGTGTCAAATTACGCTTCTGGCCGCATGGAGCCCAGAAATGTAATGTCTGTGCGTGTACGACCTATCGTTAAGAGGTTATGGGCCACAAAAGGTCACAGGTCGATTTGCTTATTGTGCGTGGGTCAAAAGTCAAAGTTGCTCAAAATGCATGTTCGTAAAAGTTGTGGCAAATTGTTCGCCTAGTTAAGAGGTTACAGAAAAGAATAGTGTGTACTATGTGTGATGTCTAGTTAGCATGTTACACAGTAAAGAGTCAACAACCGTATGTAGGATTCCATGGGATTCAATGGAATTTGTATTTATTTATCATATATCTTATTAATTTGACATCGCAGATAGTAAAAATTATTCTTTTCCTCAATCCCTTGAACTTGAGAAACAGTTTGCATCCATTTTTTACGAAAACCTGCTGAGCTTCATAACTTTGTAATTATATGTTCTACGGGCAAATATGTTACATTTTTGTGATCCTCAGACCCAATATGACATGTTTTTTATGAATTTGGAGCATTTTTATTTTTTGCCTCCTATATGAACATGTGGGGGATTTTTTTAGCATCACGAGGTTCCAATATAGCTTAGCAGACAAAATTCAGCATACCCAAATTAACCAAAATACTTTGTCGCTAGATGCTTAAATAAGCACACATTTCTAAAATAGAACTAGTCTATCACCGGTAACCACTATCAATGTCAACCTTTTACTTACCTTAAATTTAAAAAGCAGTTTTATATAGGATCAAACTACTAAAGGGATTTGAAATCTGCTAGACCACGGTCGTTATTATCTATAATGATCCCCTTGGGCACAAACGGAGTAGAAAAGTATACTTCAGGATAAAAAACAAAAGCAACAAAACTTTGGTCAAAATCAGTGTTTTTTGAAAGCACACTTTTGATCATAATCAGTGAACAAATGATCTATTGGAGATAAATGGTTAAGAATGGGAAAGTATTTTAATTATAAGTTTTAACACTATCAGAGCTTTTTCTGTTCACTTCAGCGTGGAAGGGTTTAGGCTTGTAAATAATTCCATAAATTATAAGATACTGATTTATATAATTTTTGATTTTCCTTAAATCAATAATATCGAGCGAATGTTATAAATACTATGTTATAAAATGTTAGCTGAATATGTTGGAGTGAAAAGTATTGGTTTTGACATACACTTAACTTGAACTCGTTATAGAGCTTTCGTAATACACTAAATCAATGAATTCTACAATTTCAAAACAATTGATTAACCATAACCTTAAGTTCACCTACAATGTACTATTAATATTCTGAACTGTTCGTTCTTAGCTGATACCACAAAACTATGATGGAAATCTATCCAATATCCAATGGCGTGTGATTTTGTTGAATTAACTATAATTATAATACCTTAGAATTGAGTGACGATGCATCCCGATTCGCATAGATTTACACGGTTTACACTCTCAACACATAATATGCGTTTATTGACCATGGTTATAATGGATACAAATATGCTCAAAGTAACAGAAAAAAGTGGATCAACATAGTACAGGATGTCCCAAAAAAGAGGCCCCTCATTGCGCCCTCTTTTTCGCCTATTTCTGAAAAGTTGATCCCCCCCATATGTTCATATAGGAGGCAAAAAATAAAAATGCTCCAAATTCACTAAAAACATGTCATATTGGGTCTGAGGATCACAAAAATGTAACATATTTGGTCGTAGAACATATAATTACAACGTTATGAAGCTCAGCAGGTGCAAGGTCAATACAGGAGTGAAAAGATTAAGCTCCGATTTTCGTAAAAAAATGGATGCAAACTGTTTCTCAAGTTTCTTTAAATAACCGAGAAAATATTAATTGCAAGTATAGCAAAAGAAGTCCCATCCCACATCAATTTCACCCAAATTAATGACACTTAACAAAATCCATAACCCATAAGCCCACCGGTAAAGCCCATTCCCTAAAATAAAGTTGTTATTTTATAAAGTTATCATCGAAGAATGTTTTATATTCATGCATGGTATATGCACTTTTCAATCTTTGAAGTAGCCAAACCTCCTCCGCGGACAGAGTGAAAAACGGATACATTTCAAAAGTTATGAGCCGATTGAAATAATTGTTTCGGTTTATTAAAGCTAACGGTTAAAGGCTTCTTTACATACCAACATATACTTGATCAACTTTTCTAAAATTAGAGAAAAAAGAGGGCGCAAGGGGGGGCTCTTTTTGTTTTTCGTGGTTTTTTTTTGACACCCTGTACCATTACTACAGAAAAGCCCGAGGACTCGTAACACGTTTTGAAGGTTGTGGAAGTTTAAGCCATTATGTTGAAACTATGGTTTTGAATATTCATCAAGGTTACAACTTTTCAATGGCCTCGTAAATGGGAATAGTCCAGTCAATCTAAACAAATTCGTGGTGTCACTCAGCACTAATTGTAACTTAATTTTATCACTTTTATGAATTATAGATGTATCCCCTGAACATCATACCAAAAGTATATACTGATTAGAAAGGTGGGTTTTGGCGGGAACAGGTCAAACAGGAGTCTGATTTCAAAATTGCTTCAATCTTTTTTAAAACTGTAGTCATAAAGTTTTTGAAAAAGTATAGTTTGCCATATCTGAATTCTTTAAGTGGCAATATCACCCGAGGATAGTTTTCAATGACCAAGTCAATGCACTCTTCTTTACGTAACAAGGTCATCGAAATTACATAAATGCATGCCTGCACACAGATGGTTTCTTGTGAAAATGCATTATACCTTTAGGCAAACAATCATAATTAAACATAGATAGTCAGAAAGAGGGAACACTAGAGTACGTTATCGTTGTATGTGATCAAATTAATTTTACAGCTTGATTGGTTGCCCTTTATTATATATCAAATTTCCCTCCAAAAGTTGGCAATGTTAACATGTTTATTGGCGCAATATCGTACCTTTTCAGTTATTTTTGTAATTTAGTGAACAAAGTACACGATATGGTTCAAGCATATATCAGTTACGTAATATGTTATGCCTTCATTAATTAATCAATACGAAAAGTGTTCAAACATTCCATTTAATCAAAATCAAGTATGAATAATTGATTTTAATGCTAGTTCAAGTACACGATATGGTTCAAGCATATATCAGTTACGTAATCACCCTAATTATTCCGGATTATTCCCTTTTATTTGTATCATTATTATTTGTTATAATAAAACGAACGCAGACGGGAAACAGTATACTTTAGCAAATTCTCGGTACCAAGCGTACCTTTTTCAGGCTTTATTATAAAATGACACAAAAAACAATCTAAAAACAAACAAGAAAATTAATGCGTAACGCCTAAAAACAAGCGTGAAAAAATCGCGAATTAAAAACGTCGCAGCGTGAGACCGCATCTTAAAAACGCGCGGGTGAAAACAGATTAAGGCCTTCGGGTTGGAGGGCATGAAGCGTGTTGATCCATAATTCCTCGCGCTGCTGGCGTCTAAATTTGGATTGGGGACCAAGGGAAATCATGACCGTGGCTGTGATCTGGAAGAGAGAAGTGCACGGCAACTGGTTTGGCGTGGTGCTTGATGTTACATCTTTCTCTTAAATTATTACCAGTTTCACCCACATACTGAATGTTGCATTTGGCGCATTCAATAAGATACACTAGGAGGCAAACATCTGAGACCGGTTGAAAAATCCGTGAAAAATCGGTAATCCACCACAGATATTTCACGGTGTCTCGTAGTGATAAACAACATTATTGGTACTGCATGTAACTTCTAGTCTTAGGGTACAGCATTTGCTCTGATTTTTGTCACTGAAAGTGCTTCTTCTTCTTAGCGTGTCCAAACTGAAAGTGCTAGTGACTTATTATTGTTTGTTATATGTGCAACTATACTTTGTTCTCAAAGTTGCAAAAATTGACTAAAGCAATTTTCGTACCAGGCTGACGATATTGATGTACAGCAACAACATTATTCTTATTGCTCACTCTGTAGAAATAAGAATTTGTTGTTTCTCTGGACAATATTATTGCACAGTAAGCCTTTTGTGCTATAGATCCAATTTGCCGGATGGTGGATAGGGATGGCAAGGTATAGGTGGTAACAATACACTATAACACCGAACGCAGGGAGAAGAAGCAGGTTTCGCATGGCTCCTCTTAAATTTGAGCGCAGCCAGACCGGGCGGCTCCGCTTGAGCGCAGCCACTTTGTGCCCTGGTGCCTTTAGTTTGAGGAACATCAGGGTATATTGAGATTCTTTAGGTTGAGGAACATCAGGGTATATTGAGATTCTTTGTACCCTAGATGTAATATACCCTAGATGTACATAAGGTAAACACATTGAAGTCAATAACAACATCCTTGCATACAAGTACTCTATGCATATTAGAGATGATTGTCAATATTAATAACAATTTAAAATTAGAGACTTTTGAATTTGTTCCGGTACCACCATGTAACATCGGTGTGTCGATGGGGCATTCTAGATGGTACAATTAAGTTATCTATCCTCTTAGAATTGAGCGCAGCCAGACCGGGCGGCCGGTTTGAGCGCGGCCACTTTGTGCCCTCGTGCCTTTAGGTTGAGGAACATCAGGGTATAATTATTGAGATTTTTTATTTTTTTGGGGAGGGGTGGCATTAGTTTACGACCTTAAGATTAATTTGTTAAAATCCTGTTAAAATACATGAGAAATATTATATGCTCCGACGCCTTTTATTACATGCTTTATAGCATTTTATTTATAACATTCGGCTCAAGCCAGGCTATTCCCAATAGTGCTCAGAGGCTACTAAATTCAAGGGATGCCATCCGGGTATGACGGGACAGGGATATGGAAAGAAGTCCGATTTTAGATGCAGGAGGAAAACCGGAGCACCCGGAGAAAAACCTGCGAGGACGAGCATGGATCGGCAACCAAACTCACATGTGGCGCCGCGGGGAATTGAACCCCGGCCACAGCGGTGAGAAGCGAGTGAGAAGACCACTACACTAACCCGCCCTCCCAAGCATGTATAGTCAGTGAAGATTCGACTGTTTACGCTATCTGTTTTAATAAGGCATTACAGTGTTGATACATGTTTCGAGAACATAATATGATGCGATCAAGCAAAATCAGTCGGAACTCGGAAATATTTATTTTGAGATATAGCCAAACAAAGGGAACATCTCCTTTTGTTTAATTGCTCATATCTTTGGAACTGGTTGTTCAATTTTATTGGGATTTGCCAAGAAACCAAAAAATTTATATTTCCGAGTTCCGACTGATTTTGCTTGATCGCATCACATATAACCTTACTATTGGTATCCCAAAACGTAAAATATACGTCTATATTATTTTACCAAATAAACTATATACGTTACAAGCGTGTGCCTTTCCATCACAATTGCAATCAGCAATTGCTATTCTGTCATTGATATTCGACGATAGAAGAAACAGGTGAAATAAGCTGACCATTACAACTAATCAGTTTCTTTCTATTCATTGGCGATACTATTACGGTCTGCACATTCAACTTGGGACAGGTGATCCACTTCGGACGATTGTAATTAGACATCTAGTTAAGTATAATCACCATGGCACATTTCACGATGGATATCATACAAAAAGTAAATCAATCAAGTCCTTTCAAAAAGTACTCTAGGATCGATATTCAACCTCCCCTGTCAGAGTACCGTAGCTCCGTCTTGATTGAAATGGCCAAGGGCTTTATGCAAAATTGCATCACGCATGGTTGTATTAATCCTCAACATTGTGTTTTTACGCACATTTAAAGTAATGCACATTTTATTTAGTTATGGTAAAATATGAATGAAACATGGCCAATAGTTTTGAGTGTTAACATGATTAAGGTCAGATTAGGTTTATTTGCAATTTTTTCAGATACATTTCCTCGCTTTCCTGTGACCGTGAGTTGGTGGTTCCACAACAATACAATAGAGAAGCTACGGTGTATTTACTAACGGGTAAGAAATATTTTCTTGCTGTTCCATTTCTTGTCTTTAAATAGAAAATGATGTTAAACATGTGTTACTGCGAACTTCAGCTTTAACATGTATGTTATAGTCTGTTTTGACAAGCGGAATTATTACTCTAATATGAACTGACTTTTTTTACACGTGTTTAACTTCAAATTGAGATTAAATGTAATATTGGTGTAAATTTTAACTGATTCACACAAGCAAATGATATTTACACTTACGTGTAATTTTCGTGACTTATCCAAGCTCACTTCTTCAGCACTCTGATGGATTGCTGGTACTAGACGTGGTTAAATGACGTGAGATTAAATGCTTTATAAAAACACAATCAATAATCTTTATTTTGCAATATTTTGAAATCATCAATGTAATAATTGGCTCTGTTTTGTTGGCAGCACTATGTGTATCTGTTCTGATTTCCATATCGAAGAACTTACAAGCTCCTGTCTTTGGAATAATGAATATCAATATATTTATCATCACATTTTGAACGTTATGCCTTCATGCCTTAATCAATATGAAACGTTTTCAAACATTCCATTTAATTAAAATCATGTTGAATAATTGATTTGAATGCTAGTTCAGGTACACTGCCTTGAATATTTTGCCCATTATGACTTACATTTAGATCCATATTGGTAAGGAAACCCAATTTTGTTTCATCCGTTTCCCCTTATTCCATTTCAGGACGAACCGTCATAATAATGGTGGATGTTAATTTCTACAGTTTTTTCCTCGCATGAATGTATGAAGAAATTAAATCGTAGCATTACTATATTGTAGTAAATAGCCAGAATTTTCCATTTTCGAGTGAGTGCGATTACATTATGACGTTCAAATTGACAAAGCGTGGGGAATGTGTGTACTTATTTTGGTATAACTGGATAGAGGAGTTCCATAGCTATACTTCGGTACCAAATAAAACAGATTATAGCTGCATGTCAACTTGGATGCAAGTCTTTCTAAGTAAAACATATCTGAAACTCAAACCCGTTATTGCTACTGGGAAACAAGTTAGAAAGAAGAAGAAAGTCAGCATTTTGGCATATTCATTCTTCATGCTCACTCGTATAAAAAGTAATGACAAAAAAGTCTTATATAGTCATCACGAGCTGCAGTGCGATGCTGATATTTTACGAAATGTGTGAGATGTCAATTTTAATCTTGGCGTATATATGAATGTGTTATCATGCGAATAATTTTGGTACTTCATGTTAAGCATTTTCTTATATCTTTTTTGACATTTTGCTTTATTCACTCGCTCAAGGTAACAATAACGACCTTGATACATCTATACTAAGTGACTGATGAAAAAGATGATTGAATATAGTCTCAAGACAAATTTGGTGAACTCTTTCTTTTTTTAGTTCCTACGATTCAGAAGCTTATTGACGGCGGCAAGAAAGCAATCTTTATCACGTAAGGTAAACATCCAGCTGCATGTACGATCATTCGTGTTGATGTAGTTACACGTCTTAAAATCGATTCACAAGCAGGTTTAATCTGAAATCTTTCATTTGTGAATTGCAACACCGGTAACCATAATCACTTGTAACCTTTTCCATACCTCGAATTTAAAAAGAAGTTTTGTCTAGGATCACATTATAATGATTTGAGACGCTGCTTAAATGCTTTATAAAAACACAATCAATAAGCTTCATTTTGCAATATTAGTCATCGGTTGTCATGTTTCAAGAAACATGTCTAGAGTAATCGGTAGTCTAAGTGTGGAAACTAGCGCACGTAAAATGCAAAAGACGTAAATCGTTGATCATTGAATGCAAAAAAGTCATCGATGTAATAATTGGCTCTGTTTTATTGGCAGCAATATGTGTATCTGCTCTGATTTCCATATCGAAGAACTTACTGAAGTTCCTGCCTGTGGAATAATGAATATCAATTCATTTATCATCACATTTTGTTATGTCTTCATTAATTAATCAATATGAAACGTGTTCAAACATTCCACTTAATCAAAATCATGTATGAATAATTGATTTCAATGCTAGTTCAAGTACACTGCCTTGAATATTTTGCCCATTATGACTTACATTTAGATCCATATTGGTAAGGAAACTCAATTTTGTTTCACCCGTTTCCCCTTGTTCCATTTCAGGACGAACCAACATAATAATTGAGGCTGTCAATTTTTACAGTTTTTCCTCGCATGAATGTATGAAGAAATTAAATCGTAGCACGACTAGTGTTATATTAGATTATTTTATACGCAAGAATGCAACAGAGGAGTAAAACACATTCGAGTAGCCAACATTGTGTGCATGGATATAATTTACAAATTTAACCATATTCAAAATTATTGAATTAATGCCAATAATTAAAGTTATTATTACGTTGCTTTGTTTGACTTTTAAATAAGATGTTTTTATTGCCATATGAGTTCGAAAGATAGGTATCACATAATTACTAAAAAGGTCAAAAACCATTGGCTTTTGGGTTGGGGTTAAAGGTCGAAAAATACCGATTCTCCTTTGCACAAATGGTTGGTTAGGGTGCATTCGGGGGTTGGCGGACGCGATTGTTTGTTTGTTTGTTTGTTTGTTTGTTTTTGTAACGCATGTGGTAAAATCAGTTGATTTTTCAAAATGTCTCATAATGTCTGGTCTCACACATTGTTGTTGGTTACCTTTATTCTAGTAATGTTGTTCTTTAATCAAATACAAAGACTGCCCTTACATACAACATTTATGTCAATATGACATTTTTTCCCAACAAATCAATGAACATTGCCAATTCCTTTTACTCGTAATTTGTAGTAGTCTACAACGTGAACTTGTAAAGTATGTATTATGTTTGAACGGCACAAATGAAACTATAAAACTATATATAAACTTGTTAGAACGCTTCAGATATATCATTTGAAAAGTGCTATTTTGGTTTGTTTGCAAGTATTATACCAGAATGTCCTCAAAAGTAAAAGTAAGAACACTTAGATATACAGCCTGAATTGAAATAAATGACCCTATTGGACATAATATAGTTTTTAAAAACATATGATGCTATTCAGCTATTTCTATTTTCTATACCAGTGAACCTTTACAACTTCCGGCTGTCAAATTGACTCGGTACCACGGTACAAACAAGTCAAGAATAATAGTTTGTGCAAGTTATCACGACAAAAGTTCATCTCTGTAGTACACGGCAAAAGCATTAAGGATATAACAAGTTAAGTAGGAGTATAAGAGGGAGGTGAACTTTTCCGGGTTTTGGCATGAAGTTGCGGTTCAAAATAGGACATGGTAAATATTGTGCTAAAATAAAGATACATTTTACAAATGTTAAACTTAGGTTGACACGTTGATCATCATCTTCTAGTTTCGGCCGGATTTATTGCTTTTAAAAGTTATAGATATGAGAAAGCTCTAAATTTTGCACTCTCCGTTAAAAACTTCAAATACCGGCGATAGCCCCTTGCTGGTGTATCGGCACTTCAACGCATCACCCCTCATCCTACGAAGGTGGAGCGTACCACGCCGACATACAAAGGCGCTCGTGTTTCTACCCAAATGACTTTGCGCTCATTTTAGTGATAACATTCTCAACCCACCACCTTACCCAAAAGTAAACCTAAAGTGGGCCATATGGGAGTGGTGATGTCCACCATAGCTTTCTACAAATTCATGCTTTTCACGTTGCTCTTGTAGAATATTCTAAGAGATATTGACGTTTAACTTAACAGTTGAAATTCAAACTCCTTTTCATATAGCAGAAAGTTCGTGAATGTTCTAGCTGAACATCAATTTTGGCTATATTTTTGTAAATGGCCAGAATTTCCCAATTTCGCGTGAGTGCGATTATATTATAACGTTAAGGGGGTACTACACCCCTGCCCAATTTTGTGCCTATTTTTGCATTTTTCTCGCATTTTATAGCGCATTGGTGACAAGTAAGATATGTATATTATAGGGGCAAGGACTACAACTACTGTACTGGAAATTTTATTTCAGCACAGACAACAGTTGTGGAGTTACAGTCAAAAATGAGGGAAAACCAATATTTGATCAATAAATCAATAACTACTTGCCTTGAGTTGCTGAATTTTCAGTGCAGTAGTCATAGTCCTTGCCCTATAATATACATATCTTACTTGTCACCAATGCACTATAATTTTGAGAAAAATGCAAAAATAGGCACAAAATTGGCCAGGGTGTAGTACCCCTTAAACGTTTAAATAGACAATTCGTGCGAATGTTTGTGCTTATTTTGATATCACAAGGTAGAGGAGTTCCGTAGCTATACTTTGGTACCAAATAAAATTATAAGATTATGGCATGTGAAATTGGTTGCAAAGCTACTGGGAAAAAAGCTAGAAAGAAGAAGAAGAAAGTCAGAATTTTGACATACAGGGTGTCCCAGAAAAAATTACCGAGTGAATAAAATTGAACGTAAGTCGAGAACTGGACATCAAAATCAAATAATTTAAAAGGTAGCGCATAGCCTATTTTATTGTGCATTACATACGAAATTGTTGTTTGATTCGGTTGAATGGATGCGAAGAAATTAACAATTACTTAATGCGCGCATCAATGCAGTTCATTCCAAGTTTGATCAACAGGCGATTTTTTCATACTCGCTCACCACTTCCTAAAGGTTGTGTACCTCATTAAATTATTCCACATTATCTATTTTATAATCCGACGTTGTTATGTTATTCATGTTTTCACTGAAGATGAATAACAGTTTGTCCGAGAAAACTTCAATTTCTGCAATTGGAAGCTTTCTAACTTTAATTCTTTAGGTTGTGCAAATATGTTATATTTTAACTTTCCAAAGAACATTTGAGCCAAGAATGACAATGAACAAGTGCTTACAGCTTTACTTGTGATTTTTGATACCATGCACCATTAATGTTGAAGTTTTAAAAGATTCAAACTTTGTATTACAATTTCTTGGAAATATTCCAAAAACATTAATGTGTGTGAGAATTCTTTCAAAGCCAGATGGAATTCTTTATGCAACATTTATATCAACATATTTACAAGTACCGAGCATCATCTTACATGAAAGCTTTCATTGTCAATGTCGTGTAGGTTTTCAAATTTGAACAAAACCTAATCAAATGTTTTGCAAGAAACAGATTATTTAAAAAGAATGAAAAGGATTTCACGGTACAAAATATGAAACCTATTGAGTTAACCTCATTTGTGTTGAATGATCTTTCTTTCAAACTTGGAATGAAGTGAATTGACGCATGCGTTACGTAACCGCTCATTTCTTCGCAATCAGTCGACTGATTCCAGTAAAATTAGCGTATATGATGCAGAATAAGATGGGCTACAAGCTGATGTTGAGATTTTTGGATTTTGATGTCTATTTCTCGACTTACGTCCAAATTCATTCGCCCGGTAATTTTTTTCTGGGACACCCTGTAGTCATTCTTTTTGCTCACTCACAGTTCTGATAAAAAGCGGGATGCTGATATTTTATTACGAAATGTGTGAGATGTCTTGGCGTGTATATAAAAGTTATTATGAGAATAATTTTGGTGCTACATGTACAGTTTAAGATTTTTTTCTTATATCGCTTTTGATATTTTGTTTTATTCACTCGCTCGAGGTGACAATATTGACCTTGATACAGCTAGACAATAATAAAGTGACTGATGAAAAAGATGATTGAATACAAATTTGGTGAATTATTTCTTTTTTTTAGTTCCTGCTATATATTCAGAAAGATATTGACGTGAGCAAAAAACCAATCTCTATAACGTGAGGTAAAACATTTAGGTGTATGTGCGATCATTCGTGTTGAAGTAGTTACACGTCTTAAAATCGATTCACAAGCAGGTTCTAATTTGAAATCTTTAATTTGTGAATTGCAACGCCGGTAACTGTGACCTTTCCCCTACCTTGAATTTGAAAAGCAGTTTCGTCTAGTATCACATTATACGGATTTAAAACTCTGCTAGACCACAGTCGTTTTTTGTATGTCTAATATCCATAGAGACCTCTTTTCCACAAACAGAGCGGAAAAGTATCCTTCAGAACATGCAGAAGAAGACTTCAAGTAAGGATATGTGCACACACGTTGCACTCTATATGAAAGGTCATACAAGAAATCAAAAACGAATATCAAAATTGAATTACTATTTAACCTTGATCAAAATCAGTGTTTTTGAAAAGCACAATTTGGACATAAATAACGTATATTTATGTCCAAACCACGGGGAGCCGTGAATGTTGAAACATGTGAATGCACATTTCAGAAAGTCTTTAAGTAGCAATATCACCCGGGGAAAATTTTTTCACGACCATGTCAATGTAATCTTCGTCATATAACAAGGTCAACGAAATTACAAAAATACATGCCTACACACACCATAGTTTACAGGCAAGACGGTTTCTTTTGAAAATTCATTTTACCTTTAGGCAAACACTCATAATTAAACATAGGTAGTCAGGAAGGGGAACACTTAAAAGTACGTAATCGTTATATGTAATATAACAAATGTTACAGTCTGCTTAGATTGATTGCCTTTTTTATTATGACTATTATCATTGCCCCCTCCCAATTTAGCAATGCTAGTTTGTCATTGGTATTCGACGATAAAAGAAACAGGTGAAATAAGTTGACCATTACAACTAATCAGTTTCTTTCTATTCATTGGCTATACTATTACGGTCTGCACATTCAATTTGGGGCAGGTGATCCACTTCGGACGATTGTAAAGAAATCTAGTTACGTATAATCACGATGGCACATTTCACGATGGATATCATACAAAAAGTAAATCAATCAAGTACTTTCAAAAAGTACTCTAGGATCGATAGTCAACCTCCCCTGTCAGAGTACCGTGGCTTCCGTCTTGATAGAAATGGCCAAGGGCTTTATACATAATTGCATCACGCATGCTTGTATGCATTCAAAACATTATGGTTTTACGCAAATTTAAAGTAAATGCACGTTTTATTTAGTTATGGTAAAATATGAATGAAACATGGCCAAGAATTCCAGTACAAAACCCATTGAAGCATAAAAACATTTCAGGAGGAAACAATAGAACAATCAAACACAACCTTTAATTGCAGACCTACGCACTGCGTGTGTTTTCTTAAGGTTATTAATTCTTTTAAACTGTTGTGATTTGGTAGTTCACAGCATCTTACGAATACAAAGACGCTCGTGTTTCTACCCAAATGACTTTACGCTCATTTTAGTGATAACATTCTCAACCCACCACCTTACCCAAAAGTAAACCTAAAGTGGGCCATGTGGGAGTGGTGATGTCCACCATAGCTTTCTACAAATTCGTGCTTTTCACGTTGCTCTTGTAGAATATTCTAAGAGATATTGACGTTTAACTTGACAGTTGAAATGCGAACTCCTTTTCATATAGCAGAAAGTTCGTGAATTTTTCTAGCTGAACATCAATTTTGGCTATATTTGTGTAAATTGCCAGAATTCCCCAATTTCGATTACGATTACATTATAACGTTAAACGTTTAAATTGACAACGCGTGGGAATGTTTGTGCTTATTTTGATATCACTAGGTAGAGGAGTTCCTTAGCTATATATTGGTACCATATAAAACCGATTATGGCTGCATGTGAAATTGGTTGCAAATCTACTGGGAAAAAAAGAAAAAGTTAGAAAGAAGAAGCAAGTCAGAATTTTGACATAGTCATTCTTTATGCTCACTCATAGTTCTGATAAAAAGCGGGATGCTGATATTTTATTACGAAATGTGTGAGATGACAATTTTAATCTTGGCGTATATGAAAGTTATTATGAACATAACTTTGGTGCTACATTTTAAGATTTTTTCTGATATCGCTTTTGACATTTTGTTTTATTCACTCGCTCAAGGTGACAATAATGACCTTGATACAGCTAGACAAGTGACTGATGAAAAAGAAGATTGAATACAAATTTGGTGAATTCTTTCTTTTTTTAGTTCCTGCTATTCAGAAAGATATTGACGTGGGCAAGAAATTGATCTCTATAAATAGCCTGGGGGATAAATGGCAAAGTCAGAATTTTGAGACACCCACTTGGGAAATGATTAAGACCATCAATACAAGCATTTTGAGACCATCAGTAATGTTGTGGCTTTAAAAAAACCCTTGCCCCCTTGAAAATCAAAATTTGCCCCCAAAACACCCAAAAACTGTATAGATTAGTACAGGAGTCAATAGGATAACACATTAATGAAATCGACTAAGGTAATTATGTATACTACTTGACCTCGCATGAACAGATTTGTATTTCAAACAGATTTGGGGGTCTTTAGACCTCACTACTACCCTAAGACCCCAAAATTTCAGAATATATGTCCACTTTTGGGGGTCATTGGGTCACCATACATGTGCCCATACATGTAGGTCTGCAAAATAATACAGAAAGTGTATAGATTGTAATTACATGGGGACGTCATATTAATAAGTAGATGTACTTGAAATAAATGGATAAGTAGGGTCACCTTGTTAAATGATGTTCACTTCTTGACATAAACAATTGCCCTAACAGGCCAGCTTGTCGAGAGTCTGCTGAAAGTTCTCATAATATAATAGTGTCCTGTCACTTCTCCTCCCCAGGCCATGAAGGCATCCACAAACTTCTGCGCAGATTTTAATTTCCGCTTTCCACTCGGCAGTGTTAATACCGTTATTCTGAAAACAAGGTCTACCTTAAGAAGGAGATTGGTACTTTCTCTGACAAACTGAATCTCAAGCTTCATTCCTGGTTGCTTTATACCACCATCCACACCTGGGTCTGCTTGAAAGATCTCAATGTCCACTTTGTCCGTGAAGGGACCATGTACGACCTGACCTTGTCCAGCATGTCCATCCTCTTCCTCTCATTTCTTTGATCCATTTCTTCTACACCTCCTTCAAATTTGTCCTTCCATGTATTTAGCTCCTGCTGCTGCCTTGAAGCCGCGGAAGGAAGGAACTTGCCCTGCTCTCAGTTCCTGGCTCTTCTGAAGTATGACTGACCTGCTGACTGCATTCAATGTGCGTAGCTTTCTCTGCCTGTAATCTAGCTGCTGTCCCATATTGTCTCTTCATGCCGATATTGTGAACCGGTGTTGCATCAATGTCACTTACTTGGTCACTCACAGGATATTCCATTGGGAATGCTTCCACATCAATCCCGTAGTCCTTCCTCTGGCTTGCTAGGACAGTCTACAGGTGGGATAGCATTAAGTGGGTCAGCTTCTTCACTTCTTCAATGTGTTCCTCAGCAAGCTCAGAGACAGCATAGAGGACTTCCTCATTGTAGGTCTTCTTCACACCGGAGAATAGATCATCATATACCCCGGGGTATTCAGGCTTGATGAATCTTGTAAAGTCTTCAATGATAGGTGGACCCAAACCTGCATGCAGTCCTTTGTAGAATTCTTGGAGTTGAATATGGGTATCATCTTTCTCTATTGTTCTAGCATAGAATGGCTCCACCAAGTGCATACCCAGGCAGGCAAACACCACAAGAGCTACTTTAAGGTAAGGAAGCTCCATAACTTCTCTGACAAGGCGGGCTAAGCGATTGTTGATGTGAGGATTCTGACTAAGGAACTCTGTCAAGTGGTCATAGTTATAGATAAGGACTGCTGCTGCCCTGGAGAGGCACCAGCGCTCGAAATAAGGCGCGTCCTTGCGTCAAATACCCGTGAAAGTAGGCGCGGACCCGCACATTTCCGACGGTACGGGTCCGCGTGACCCGTAAAAATGGAACCAAGCAAAGAGCAAAAAATCATGGTTTTGTTGTTCCACTGAAAAAGCTTAATACATAATACGTACAGCTCCCTGAGTAGACTTTCATTTTAGTTTCCCATCAAGTTTTCAACTCGGATCGCTGTAGCTAATTCTCATTCTTGAAATCTCAAAGGCAAGGGTCCGGGGTCGGACCCTTGAAAATTGGTGAGGACCCTTGAAATTTCAAAGGCAAGGGTCCGGAGGACCCTTGGATTTTTGTTTTTATTTCGAGGCCTGAGAGGCATCCAAATCTGCTATCCTTGTAGGTAAACAGTACACTGGATACATGCCTTTGTTCCAGGAAGAGAAGGAATTCCGTGTAGCGGTTCCAAGGTTTGTGAGAGTATTCAGGAGCTACCAGCTTGAGAAACATGTCCACTGTCCAGTGCTTGTTTTTGCCCTGCTAGACTGGTATTCTTACTCTAGATCTACCATGAAACCCTTCAACACCTGTTCAATCTTCATATCTGCCTCTACCAACCTCATGACCTTATTCTGAATGAATAATTCATTGCACTGTTGAAGCCCATTGTATGTGTGAGTGCCACAAAAGAGCTGACCTGCTGGTGTTTCCAGGGAGTACATCTCTGAATTAAACCCGTATCTTTTAATGGAATGCTACATAAGGGGGGGGGGGGTATTTATTACATAATATACATTATAATGATGTTTCCAACCTGGTTCAGGACACTACAAATCACTCACATCAAATATTTTAGAACACATATATGTTGCTAGCACTTTGCAACCAGATTGAATAGCAGTACATTTATGTAATATAGATTCGTACAATGGGGATTTTGTGTGTAATTCATAGGGTAAATTGCACATTTCGTTTTTTGGCAGGGGCAAGGGTTTTTTTCATGCAATATGCCCAAATTTGGTATGTAGGTTTCTCAAATTACCCAATGCACCACCCCTGAAGTGGGTAAAATTAAATTCCAAAAACCATGTGTTTACCCCTATTATCCCCCTACCCTAAGTGAGGTAAAACATTTAGTGCGATAATTCGTGTTGAAATAGTTACACGTCTTAAAATCGATTCACAAGCAGGTTCTAATCTGAATGTTTTCATTTGTGAATTGCAACTCCGGCAACTTCGACCTTGAAATTTGAAAAGCAGTTTCGTCTAGTATCACATTATACGGATTTAAAACTCTGCTAGACCACGATCGTTTTCTGTATGTCTAATAGCCACAGAGACCGCTTTTCCACAAACAGAGCGGAAAAGTATCCTTCAGAAGAAGACTTCACGTAAGGATATGTGTACACACGTTGCACTCTATATGAAAGGTCATACAAGAAATCAAAAACGAATATCAAAATTGAATTATTTAACCTTGATCAAAATCAGCGTTTTTGAAACGCACAATTTGGACATAAATAACGTATATTTATGTCCAACCCACGGGGAGCACATTTCAGAAAATCTTTAAGTAGCAATATTACCCGAGGACAGTTTTTTATCAAGACCAAGTTAATGTACGTCATGTTCGTCATATAACAAGGTCAACGAAATTACAAAAATACATGCCTACACACATTTTACAGGCAAGACGGTTTCTTTTGAGAATTCATTTTACCTTTAGGCAAACACTCATAATTAAACATAGGTAGTCAGGAAGGGGAACACTTAAAAGTACGTAATCGTTATATGTAATATAACTAATTTTACAGCCCCTCCTCCCAATTTAGTAATGTTAACATATTTAATGACACAATCTTGTATCTTACAGATATTTAAGGGGCAATTTCGTAATACCTCTCATTATTTAAGTGCGTTGAGGAAAATCCTGGCATTACATTATGTGTATTCATTTGTATTAGTATACCACCTTATTTTGTTAAAGCAGATTATTGAAAAAGATACTGGTCATATTAAAAACACATTGTCAATGTCAAGCTTAAATGTTCACATAGATTTTTGTAATAGGCAGATAGCTGCAATTTAACAGAATATTTCATGGAAAAACAGGGTCACCAGGATGACACTAAAAAGCGTCGCCAAAATGTTTTCCTTCATACACCTCAAGGGATACTGACTTGTGAATTCATTGGCGCTCTAATAACAAGGAACATGCTGATGAGTAAACGTAATGTCATACACTGATGCAATTTACAAGCATTTTTGTGTACAGAGGAAAAATCCCACCATACGCACACGGGCCGTTTCCGATGTCCTTCTATTACATGCTTTATAGCATGTTTGGCAAAGAAACTTAAACCTTTAAAAAAACCGCAATGTTGATCAACGCTTCATAAAAGAAAAAAGCTCTGCTGAGGATATCCTAAAACCTAACCTATTCCCATACGTTGTCCCAGCCCATTCCATCATGATTAATATGAGCTATTGCTATTTTGCCACTGATATTCCAGGACAGAAGAAACAGGTAAAATAAGTTGATCATTAAACTAATCAAGTTCGTTCTGTTCATTGACAATACTATTACGGTCTGCACATTCACCTTGGGGTAGAAATCTAGTTAAGTATAATCAATCAAGTACTCTAAAAAGTTCTCTAGGATCTATATTCAACATGCCTATGCACAATACCTTCATCTTTTTAGAAATGGCCAAGAGCTAGTACATTCCCTGGGCCTCAAGGAAAAACCAGGATCATGTATATTTGGTATGAGTAATTGATTTGAATGCTAGTTCAAGTAGACTATACCTTGAGTAATTTTTCCATCATGACTTACATTTAGATCCATTTTGGTAAGGAAACCCAACCAGTTTTCCTTCGCTCTATTTATTTTAGAACGGAGCATCTACCCTCACTGATGACGTCATATGATTGACAGAATGACGTCATAGGATGTTACGATGTAGCGCCGCCCCCTGGGCATCAGTGAGGAATATCCCGATTGTAGACAAGATATCATCACATCATCAACATCTGCCAAAGACGCTAGTCGGACTAGTGAAAACGTTTCAGGTGAGCGAAAAAGAGTGTAGTGTTGAAGTTAAAACTTTAATTCATATATACAAGTAAATTGTTAGAACGCTTTACGTATATCATTTGAAAAGTTGCTTTTTTTTATTTGTTTGCCATTATTCTACCTCAATGTCTTCAAAAGTAAAAGTAAGACAGTTTAAAGGTGGGAGCACTTAGATACACAGCTCGAATTGAAATAAATGACCACATTGGACAAAATGTAGGTTTTAGAAACATTCTGATGCTATTCAGCTCTTTATATTTTCAATACCAGTGAAATTCCGGATGTCAAATTAACTCGGTACTATGGTACAAGGAAGTCAACAATAATAGTCTGTGCAAGTTATCACGAGAAAAGTTCATCTCTGTAGTACACGGCAAAAGCATTAAGGTTATATATCAAACAAGTATAAGTATTAGAGTTGAACTTGCAAATTGTTCCGTGCTATGGCATGAAGTTGCGGTTCAAAATAGGACAGAGTAAATATTGTGCTAGAATAGAGATACATTGAAACAGATAGTTTAATTCATTTAGTTTCGTCCGGAATTGTTAGCTTTTTAACTCTGATAGTTATAACTATGAGAAAGTTCTTAATTTACACTTTTCCGTTAAAAACCATAACGGTGTGTTAGGTTCCGGGTTCAAAGTGGGGCGTACCGCGACGACATACAAATACACTGGTGTTTTTACCCAAATGCCATATTTCAATGATAGTATTCACAACCCAACACCTTACCCGAGAGTAAAGCTGAATATTAAAGTGGACCACACGTCTATTTTGTCCCGTAATAAACTTTTTAGGCTGCGTCTTAAATGCAGCGCCTCAAGCGGTGACCTGTTTTAATTTAAAATCGTAGCGGCTCTGTCATTGGTTATTATCAAACAAAGCTATCACCTCAATTCTATACAAACCACGATTAGGGGCACACTTAGAAACTTGCTTGACAAAACTTCGAAATTCTTTTGATATGGTAATCTACAGAAGATCTTATCTGATAGGCCTACATGATTCTACTATACTATGTTAAATTTTATAAGATGGGTTCAATTATTATTTCTTCTTCACGAAAGAAAAAGGAAATTATCAGAATTAAAATTCTGACGGGGTTCGAACCCACAACCTCCGGTTTCACAGTCGAGCGCTTACACTACTGTGCTAGCAGTGCTGTCAGATATGATTTTGTTCATTAGCTCTTATTGATTACGAAATTAAGCGCATACACTTGAAATGCTATTATCGCACTTGTCTCTTTATAGCCTACTGAATCTCCAATCAATAATGAACCTTGCCTCTGACTATGCGGTTCCTATGCTTATCAGTAAAAAAATTTCGGAAGTGGCAAATGCATTATACTCACGAGGGAAGGGCACTTAACACAAATGACCATACGGGTATGCTCCCCGGAAAGACCCCCCTTTTGGATTTCGCAGCTCCGAAAGACCCCCTCTATTTGACCAAAATAGAACTCCGAAAGACCCTTGATTTTGATAAATAAATATTTAGCTCTAAAAGACCCCCAAATTGTTCATTCCTCATATTTCTGGGATTTTCAAGCAACAAGCCAAGAAAGACCCTTGATTTTGACTGTTCGCAGCTCCAAAAGTCCCCATATTTTACTTGTTCGCAGCTCCAAAAGACCCCCTTTTACTGGTACGCCCGCATCTCCCAAAGAACCACCACCTAAAAATTCCGGGGGAACATACCCACCAAATATTGTTGATGTGCCTAGGCTACTGCTGACATTTTAATTAACATTGAATTATAACAATATAGGCATACTATTGACTTGGTGATAGTAATACTAGTAAATTCAGTACTTATAATGGGCTATTCCAGATAAAACATGCACCCCCCCCTATAGAGGGCAACGGAAATCCAGATTTTTGGTGGTCTTTGGGGCTCGGAATTCAGCCTATTCTACTTATGCTGTTCCAAATTCCAGCCTATTCTGCCTATGCTTGGCGCAAAATTTCCAGATTTTTCCACCGTTTTGTTAGTCTGAAGGCATAGAGGGTGTTGGAATTCCAGGTTTATTGTGTTTATCCTTGGTTGGATTTCCAGACTTTTGCCTCTGGTCAACAAAATTTCCAGATTTTTCCACCGTTTTGTTAGTCTGAAGGCATACAGGGTGTTGGAATTCCAGGTTTATTGTGTTTATCCTTGGTTGGATTTCCAGACTTTTTTGCCTCTGGTCAACAAAATTTCCAGATTTTTCCACCGTTTTGTTAGTCTGAAGGCATACAGGGTGTTGGAATTCCAGGTTTATTGTGTTTATCCTTGGTTGGATTTCCAGACTTTTTTGCCTCTGGTCAACAAAATTTCCAGATTTTTCCACCGTTTTGTTAGTCTGAAGGCATACAGGGTGTTGGAATTCCAGGTTTATTGTGTTTATCCTTGGTTGGATTTCCAGACTTTTTTGCCTCTGGTCAACAAAATTTCCAGATTTTTCCACCGTTTTGTTAGTCTGAAGGCATACAGGGTGTTGGAATTCCAGGTTTATTGTGTTTATGCTTGGTTGGATTTCCAGACTTTTTTGCCTCTGGTCAACAAAATAATCCATATTTTTGACCATTGAGTTGCTGGAATTCCAGATGGTTTTGTTAATAATTTGTCGGGATTTCCAGCCTTTTGTGCAAATAGATATCAGGAATTCCATTCTCTTCCAGCTCAATGCAATTTGTCATTATGTATGTGCATATGTATGTTGGGGGTGTTTTCTCCCACCCCACAAGTTGGTGGTGGGTACTAGTTATAATCATCATGACTGACAGCCCAAGTGACCATGACAACCAACATTCTTGTTGAGTAAGCCTTAATTATTAGTAGGAAAGAAAAAGAGCAAGGTACACTAACTTGACGGAAAACAAGTCGCAGGGTGGCGAATCAGACTCCTCCCCTACTCAGTTGACAGATCATGTTGTGACAAAATTTACAATTTGCATCTCCCTTTTGGTCTATTTTAGACCAAAATTAACCCTAGATTGGCCCATTTAGTATTAAAATGCCAAATTGCCGCACTTTGCGCACAATCTTGGTAAAGCCATTTGAGTGAGTAGATCTGCGACAATCATGTTGCCTTGCCCACAGGACCATCAAAAGGCAAACCCGGCCATACCAGGTATATGATATACACATTTTAGGCTATTCCAGTTGAAAGACATACACCCTGTATGGAAGATATTACTTTAGTCTCTCACACAGGGGGTGTAGATTTCAAATGAAGTCCCCCCCCCCCTCAAGAAAATGATTGCCCTGAAAATAAGCTGTTTCTTTACTCAATTAATGAAAGTTTCATTGAGTAAAGAAACAGCTTAAAACAAGTACACTACCTTAAAGGAAGGTGACCTGATATATTTGGAAAATCAAATTCTTTAAAACTTATGTATAATATAAAATGTCATCCCTTTCAAGCACTCATGCAAAAAGAACAATGGAATTACGGACATTTATACAGCATGATATTGGTAGTCTACAGTGTTTTTATTAATGATAATCATCATGATCATGTAATATATTGATTTCAAGTGAAAGGCCCTATTTTTCTCATAAACATATTGAAATTAGAAGTTCCAACTCAGTGTATTTCTGAAGATATCATCAAAAACTGCCTAATTAGTCTCAAAATATGGTATACCATATTTGAGACTAATTTGACAGTTTTTTGATGATTTCTACGGAAATATAACGATTTGGAACGCCAAATGTCAATATGTTTATGAGAAAAATATGAGCTTTCACCTGATACCAAAATCAGCATTTTGATGAGGTAACTGAGTGGGGGATGAGATTGTCAACCAGGTTACCCAGCTTTAAGTTAATGAAAACAAGTTCACAGAAAGCAAGCGCACTTCGCGAGGGTTTTACTTTCGCGGATTTCGCGAATGGAGTTCCATCCGCGAAATTAACACCTCGCGAATACTAGTATATATAATAATGTATTACAAGTATAGGGCAAGACTAAGCATCACGAAAATAACAATTGCAAAAATGATTCTGTAACTCCAAATCGCAAAAATAACTGTACGCGAAAATTACCACTTTTCAGTAATTATAGTAAGGAGCAGAGAAACTCTCTGGACTGACCAAGTCAATACTATTACGTAATTGTTTGTTCATGGTACTTTGCACACATAGATAGTACCAGGAAAGTTGAGAAACTTTCCTGGATAGTACACACACACTTCCATCTATGCACTCACGAGTACAAAGTGTTATCTGTTTTCAAATTTACTGTGTGCTTTTAGAATATTTTTTAGCAGATTTGGGTATTAAAAACAAATCAACCCATGGCTTGGGGTTTTAATAACAAGTTTAATTTCCGGAATTGATTGATTTTCAATGATGGATACAAATTAAGTTTAGCGTCAGTTTTTGTTAATATTTAGTTAAGTTTTATAAAATGTTGCAAATAAAAAAAAATTAATAGTATCAAAGGCTACGAAAAAAACCCTTCTCTACGGGCCCAACCGACCTGGAATTTGTGTTTTTGAGAATTAAAAAAACATTTATTTTGCTTAAATCATAGAAAATATGTTTGTAAAAATTCTTCAGATGTTGGTGATATTTTAGCGTAATTTCAAGATAGCCTCTCTCTGGAAAAACAAGTAGGCCTACAAAAACACCCGACCCTATACTTGAAGTTGAAAGGTCCGCCCGTAGAATAGGGTGGGTTTTCTTTTTTGTCGCCAAAAATACAATAAATAACATGACACCAAAAACAGAAATTTTGACAATAATAGTTTTTTTCTGATCATTTTAATGTAAATTTTGACCAAAGTATCAGTAAATTATTATATAGCGAGATTACACATAAAGATAAAATTTGAAAGAGGGACTCTTTGGTTTATATTAAATGATGCTCCCCGCCTAAAAAATCCGGACATTGAGTTTTTTTTGCATGTTTTGCATTTGGAAAATGTTCCATTACAAACCAAATGTCAGACGAATTCGTCTCTATCACGATCAAGGGAAATGAGTCGGATGTCGCTTATATTGATTTTGAGATATTGGCAAAGAAAGTGTTAAAATTCTTTTGTTTTATATTGTTTTCAGCGATTGATAAATTGTCGTAACTTCAGAAAGAAAAGTCGTATCAACATAGGGTTTTCAGTTTCTGAAAGCTCCGAAATGTCCTATTTAGAAAGTGTAAAACTCATTTTCGACCAGGGCCGACAAGCTCCGACATGTGACTCATTCCCCTTGATCATGTCGCATATGAATCCAATATCATACTAGCTAAAACTACTGTTCTTTGAATGGAACAAAATGCAGATGTTCAATTGAAATCATACATCTTCTCTGATGTTATGCAAAATATAGTAATATCAAATATCATCCCTTTTATTCACGGGATGTGATTAATTAGCATATTATAAATTTGATGAGGAATTTTAATATTTATATGCCATTGGTTTTGTGTAGGGGATGGAGGAAAAAAACTTAATGCCATTTAAAAATTTAAGATACCCTGCATCTCGTTTCTACTAGGCTTTATTTAATTAACTCATTATAATTATAATTGAAGTTTTGCTTTTGTAAAACCTACAATGTTCTTAGCACATCTAAAATTCTCCTGCATGCTGGTTGAACATAAAAAGGTTGAATAACACATGGAGATTAAAAAAACGTAAGTAAACAAAATCAAATCTGGTAATTTGCAAAACTTTAACCACAGAGCAGTAATACATGGTACCTGTAACAGAACAAGATCTTGTTCATGGTTGTTTGTTTAACCATGGATAAAGATAATTATGCTCTTCAAACACATTAAAGGTTCCATGGCTTGGCAAACAAAGTTATACACACTTGTGTTTTTAATGCATGCAGTCTTCACAGTCACTCCAGGCTATGTTTTGGATCGGCCCGCTTGATCAGCAGAAGAGATATTTCTCCCATCTTCTGGTATTATACAGTAAAGCTATCATTTGCTGCATATTTTGCTCAAATTTGTACTTCTTACATGATTGTAGTTGCCCAATGCTATCTGAAATACCATGTAAAGGACTAAATGTCCAAAGTAAAATTTAGAGTTTTTATAATAAAACTGGGATCCCCCAAAGCTCCACAGTTAAGCGGCTAAGTCGGTTTTTTACTTTTTACCTCATTATTTTCGCTTAGTTAAAACTGAGACTAGTAACTTGAGACTGTTGGTTTACTAGTCTCAGGTTAAAATGATCAGAAGACCCCCTTGACAGATAAAGTGTTACTAGTACATGAAGTAGTAATATTATGTAATCATAGTAATTTTTGACAAAAAAGAAGAACAAAATTAAAATTTTACCAAAATCGTACATTATGTCTTTTATCATCAATCTCCAAAATAGGAAAGATGAGTGGTCTATGGTAAAACCAAATTTATCGAACGTAATCAAAACAATAAAATAATTATTTGGTCAAAACAACAACAACAAACATTTTATTGTCCCTGTCCCTTTGAGGGATTCTGATTTTCGCCAGCTAAAAGCTGGCTATCTAATTCGGAGATCATCTTTGTTTGATAAAGAGCTTACGGGGTACTAGCATTGGTTTGATTTACTTAGCGGACATTTTTATGGTGAAAATATATGTAAGACATGTTATTCGATTTGTAAGAAAAAGAAAGTTTGTTTTGCCGTTTCAAAGAATGAAAACGAGTGAGAATTTCAAAAGTTATGGTTTGAAGGAAATATGACATTAAAGGTTATATGCCAGGCCTATAATAGTTTCCACAGCATGTCAACGAAAGAACATGATAGTATCCTTGTTATCAGGCGTTCTTAGATTTACATTTTCAGACCTCCTGGAGATCAGCACCCAGCAAACACAAAACGTTTTCGGCATCATTCGCAAAAGGTTATAAAAGGTTGTCAGAAAACGTTTAAATGTCGGGTTATATAAAGGGTATATTAAGGGTATAAAACGTATTCATAACATTAACAATCATTTTTTGATAATCTACTGCTCAGCAAACAAAAAATGTTTTAGAGAAAACGTTTAAATGTATGGTTATATAAAGGGTATAAAACATTTTAATAACATTCCAAAAACATTGTTGAAAACTTGATGCAAAACATTCTAAACAGAATGTTATTTTGGGAGTTGAAAAAATATTTTGCGAAAAATGTTTGCCCAAAATATTTGCAATAACGTTTTAAAAACGTTTTCATGACCTTTATATAACTCCGACATTTAAATGTTATTAAAACGTTTTTAAAAAACATTTTAAGAACATTTCTGTGTTTGCTGAGTGCAAATATTTTAACATAATGTTATTTAAGAGTTGACAAAATATTTGGCAAAAAATGTTTTTAAAAAAAAATTTACAATAACATTTTTGAAAACATTTTAAAAATATTGTTGTAGTGTGTTTTCATACAAAACGTTTTAAAACGTTTTCACGACCTTTATATAACCCGACATTTTAATGTTATTAAAACGTTTTTATGTAAACCAAAAGCCAAAATATAACTTATTAAAAACGTTTTTAAAAGGTGTTTGTGTTTGCTGGGATATTACTTCCACCCAAACTAATTACAAGACCTATTCTGCATTGAAGCTGGCTTTTCCTTTAAAAGGGAATTTTTATCTTCTTCTTTTATTTCTTGCATGAAAGTGGAAAATTAAAGTTAACATACGGTATTGGCAACATAATTTGCTTCCTCCTCTTAATGATCAATTTTGCATTGTAGAAAAAATAAAAATAAAAAGTTCTCCTCTTTTTTAATTTTTTTTTTCTGTCAGTGTAGTTTTGAGCTGTGGGCCTACTATGGAGTGCAGCCTGTAGTGTAGAGATGTATCTTACTGACTTGCTTTTAATGCTGACTTTCTAACCTTTTATAATTTTATAATATATAGTTACCCCTTTGGCTCTAAAATCATAATTGCAAGACTCTGAATTTGTAAAGCTATATAGACCCTACCGAATTCTGGCCACTCGTCCTTTATATTTAAATAAAAGTCTCCCCCATAAAGTACCACGGGGCAATTAGCAAAATAATACCATAACACAGGTGATAAGTGTGAATGGTTGTGGAATCGAACTAGAGAAATAGCCCTCTGTCACTTAGAACTTAAAACCAACATGTCTGCCATTTCAATTGTTATCCATTCCAGATGAGTTTCCAGATGAGTAAGAAAAAATGTAATGCTAATTTATTGCACATGCTGAGGAAGGCTGATTACCTTTTTAAAATAGCTGAGTGAGAGGGTTTTCAATGAAATATTTTTTCACGGCAGTGAAATGATGCCACTTGCCCACTATTTAGCCCTTAAACCCGGCAAAGAGTCTGCTCAGTGTAGGAATTTTTTAGCCTTTTTTATAAATATGTTTGCAATTGGCTTATAGCCGTCTCATGCTGCCAATACACATACCCGATTGGTTAATCAAACTAGCAGGTCATGATCAGGCCTAATCACAAAGTAAACATATCATCTGTATAGAAAACTATGCAGCAGGCGACTTACTTCAGAAAAAGTTCAATATAACTACATTGCATAAAACTAAGCCCATTATCTATAGTTAATTGGTCAAATGTTTATTGACTCTTGTAATAACCCATGTGTAGGCCTATAAACCTGTATAATATTGGTGTTCATAAAAGCAGGACTATGAGACAAATATCCCTGACCCTGACAAAAGCTAGCAAGAGCAAATGGCTGTGTAATTTGTTGGCTTTTGGGGCGCCAGCCCCCCGGGGTCAAAGCAGGGGGCGGCAAAATTGAAGGGGTGGCGGGAAGAAGAAAGGGCGGCAAAAAGAGGGGCGGCGGAAGAAGAAGGGCGGAAAAAAGACTTAGTAAAGAAAAAAGGGCGGAAAAAGTGAAAAAATTGTATTATACTTCAAAATGTGTTGCTTTTGGGGCGGTAGCCCCTATAAATCCTTTTTTTTTTTTTTTTTTGGCTCTTCACTTTTTCAAACGACCGTAAAAAAATTGGGGCAACCTTTTCGGGCTGTTGAGGAAGGGGGCGGCAAAATTGGCTTTTCTTCAGCCCCCCGGGGAAGGGGCGGCCACGGTACGCCACTGCTTTAGTGATAAGGCATCTTGCATACATGTACAATTTTCTTGTACAAGGAATGGGCGCTAAATGTGAGCTTGGTCGTGACGCGTGATGTGTTGAATTTCATGGTGTTTAGATTTGGTATTATTATCTCATGAAACCCGGTGACACCTCATTATAGAAATCAGACCTGTTGATAGGTTGTAAGAGGGGATAGCCTTTTCCAGGCACAAATTGGGCCATATATAAAGAACGTTTTGCTACTTTGCGATGCAATAAAAACCCTAAATGCAAAATGAGATCCTGTAGGTGGCTTGCGCGGTGGCTTAAAAAACTAAATGCAAAATGAGGTTTTTAAAAAATATTGTTTTTCAGAGTCAAGACACATGTATCATTATTAAGCCTCATATCACTTATTTATTGTCGAATAAGTGCAGAGTAGGTTAGATATGAATATTAAATGTTAGGGACCAAAGTAGCTCAAAGTAGGCCTACATGTACTATTATACACCTGATCCGTGAACTTTTTTTTAAAGACAAATTCTTGTTTGTGTAAAAACTGAAGCATCATATGTGTAAAAGAATATTTGAATATTAACTGTAGCCTACATCATATATAACGATTCGTGATACCCAATCATGCTTCAGTTTATGTGGTTTAGGAAGCAGAGAATTTTATTTCAATTTTATATACGCCAAAATATTTTCTGAATAATAAAAATTAACACTGAATTGATGGCGGAAATTTTATGTAAAATTTACGTAGGTCCCCACTAAAGATTACTGTTTCGTCTTTATGGGAATTTTATCTTTTAATATCTGAAAGGACTTTGGGGACCTACGTGGACTTTTACTATAAATTGCAAAAATCCAGACAGTCTTACAAGAAAAATGGTAGGCTGACTAGGCTCCCTACCTTGCAGAGCATGTGCGTGCACGAAATCAATTGTGTATGTATCATAGGCCCCTCGTATTGTCTGTATGCGCCTGAGAATTCAACAATATTAATAATGGTAGCTCTACACATTAATGTTTTTAAGCAGATAAAATTCCAAAATATGGTACGTGTTCTGTCTTTGCTTGTCACGTGGTATGTTGAAGTAATTGAAGTTGTGATTATATGTTCAAATTTTCAAGATGGCCCCAACAAGTCAGTTGGCTGAGCGGTAAAGGCGCTGGTAATATGTCGATACTGTATACATGATAGCGGTGCAGCGTGGGTTCGAGCCCCACCTCTGCCGAACTAAATTTCCTTTTTTTTTTAAATTTCATATTATGTTAGGGAAATGTGGCTGGGAGAATTTATGTATGACGAAGAGTGGTGTGGGTCTATAGGTTCATCCCCTGCAATGGTGATCCCCAGCTTGACTTGGGTCTTCACTCTTCATTCTAGCTTGTGCGAAGATTTTGTTTTTATAGGCCTATACATTTTTTTAAAACAGCATCACACTCACTCAGCCCACACTCCCACACAGCACACACAACGCATGCGCATCGTAGTAATAGTATAGACATATGATATCCCTATTAAATATTTTGAGCTCAAAATGTAGAAATATACACTTTGAGCTCATCTTATAATAATAACTATACAACAGGGCAAGGAAAGAAATAGACAGGTGTCAATTATAAAAACCTTTTAAATATTTTTAAATATATTTACATAAACAAAGTCAACTAGACTAAGTTGTGGTCTAACCCACGAACACAGCCGTGTTGTTACCCCTAATGACCTTTGACCCCAAAATATATGAAAACGTCCATAGATATTGGCTAATGTCAATGCATGGGGGCATGTGGCACCACTTTGCTATGTTACTTGTGGCAGAAAGGGCATTTTGAAGGTTTTTCGTCTCAGACCGGAAGTGACCCCTTAATGACATTTGACCCCAAATAAAAAAATACCACATATGAATTGGGTACCCACAATTCATGTGTGAACATACCGTTACTGTCCTATGTTTTTCTTAGCAAATAAAAAATTTTGACGGTTTTTCGTTTTATACCGGAAGTGACCCCTTAATGACATTTGACCCCAAATAAAAAAATACCACATATGAATTGGGCCTCCACAATTCATGTGTGAACATACCGTTACTGTCCTATGTTTTTCTTAGCAAATAAAAACATTTGAAGGTTTTTCGTTTTATACCGGAAGTGACCCCTTAATGACCTTTGACCCCAAATATGTGAGGACCCCATAGACACTAGGTAATAACAATGCATGTATGCAAGTGGTGTTACTGTCCTACGTAATTTGTGGGAGAAGAAGCATTTTAAAGGTATTTCGTTTTGTACCGGAAGTGGCCCCTTAATGACCTTTGACCCTAAATCTGTGAGGACCCCATAGACACTGGGTAATAGCAATGCATGTGTGCAAGTGGGGTCACCGTCATACGTAATCTGTAGGAGAAGAAGCATTTTGAGTTGAAATCACGTTTTTGACCCCTATGACCCCAGCGTGACCTTTGACCCCACGAGTTTCATGTGACATGTAGGGGCATGATCAATGATGGTTGTGACCAAGTTAGGTCCAAATCGGTGTAAGCATGTGAGTGCTAGAGCAAATGTAGTGGTCGGCAGAAAGAAAGAAAGAACCTGTAAGAAAAAAGACACTAACGTCACGGCTGTGTAAGTAAAACGCAAGTGTGGACAACTCAGCTTGGTCGTGTTTACTCAAGAAAACTCAAGAAACTTGCAAATTTTAGAAAAGAAGTTGCATTGCGTTCGAAATACTAGCATTTGTGAGTCAAGTTATTTATTTTTGGTAACAATAAAAGGACCATCTTCCCAATCTGGGTGTTAAATTGATATACCTAGATTTGGAAGACGATTACTTTATTCATGTCGTATTTTCGGACGTTGAAACTTAAAAAGGTAACAGTCCCCAACGAATTTAGATATGAGCTCTTGCTTCGCTTTGATCGTCCACTCCCCAATCAGGGAATTCCCTTTTAACAAAGGAGCACCTGCAAAGTACATCATGCGGCCCTAATTTGGTAAAACGATCTAACTTGAAATTTGGACATTTTGATATAAATCCATATCATGGGTAATGTGAGGATGCCCTTTCCATTGGTGATATCCTCAAATCACCACCATGCCACCAAATAATGAGATTTTTATATTTTCTAAGACATTAGATCTGTTTAATAATTTTTTTTTTTTTTCAAAAACGGCAAGTGTTCAAACTTTAAAGCTCTTTTTTCTCAAAAGAGGGATTTTAATTTTCAAGTTAGATCATTTTACCAAATCATGATGGTACTGCAGCAATTAGCAAGCACCCTCTCTGCGCGACAAGATCGCACTCGTTCTACTTGCTGTAGCTTCATGTATTTATCATGTAGCCTATTATAAATCTATTTCATTCAAATACAGGTATATATTTAATATAAAAACAACATTTGAGGCTTTAGGTATTTTAGTCTCAGCTCAAACCAAAGTAAGAAAGTTTGAATTTGAAAGTTCTTATGTACCGTAAACGTTCGCCTAATGGCACACATGGGCTCCTTTGCCTTGGGGTAAATTTCATGTACAAAGAGAGAGCTACCTCCTCTAAAAATCACAACAAGAATTAAGGGTATGTGCCCTTATTTGCTGGTGGGATTTTTGTGGGAGGGCACTTTAAGTTTGTGTCTAAAATACCAGTTATATCAAGTGGGCCCATAGCGCCATTACTAGGCGAACGTTCTACGGTATATTCATTGACAATACAACAATATTTGAGTTGTAAAGTAGGGAAAAAGATCTAGGCCTCAAGAAAGAAAGAACAGGATTAAATAAAGAATAATTAAGGACATAAAGAAAGAATGTTGCCCTAATGAATTTTTAGAAAGAGCTGAAGCAAGAAACTGAGTTTCACAATACAATCCTTTTATAGTTCGAAATGTGTGCTGCCGACAGAGTAGGCGTCCCTTTGTGTGGTTCAGTTCATGGACCTAAAGACCCAGTTTAACAAAATGTTAAAATTATGTTACGCCAATCAAACATTTTTTATGTCTAATATAGAAACTAGTAGGCCTACATACCACACATTGTTATTGAAAATCTGTAAGGAGAACAGCAACCCTTCACAAAAGAGAAGCTTAATTTTAGTGGTTACCTAGGATACCAACACCAGTGGCGTGCGCAAAGGGGACAGGGGATGTGCCCCCCCCCCCCCACTTTCGTCAAAAAGTTCGGGGAAATAATGCACCCAATCGGGGGGGGGGGGGACTGGGGAATTAGTTATTAAATTTTAAAACAGTCAGAGAATCGAGACCCCTGTCCCCGACTTTGAAAACCTGCGTGCACGTTACTGCTAAACACATGCCTTGGTGGTGGGCCTATATTATACATGTAAAACATCATAGTTGACTTGGAATAAATGCAGATAAAGCCAATATAATGAAACCTTTAGAACAATAAACACCTATACAAGCCTAAAATAACTCTAAAAGCCCTAACATGGAATTTCAGACTTTTTGGTAATCAATTGAAAAATTCCAACTTATTTGTGTAATTTTAGATACCCTCTATAGAGGGCGATGGAATTCCAGATTTTTTTTGGTAAGTCAATTGAAAATTCCAACTTTTTTTTTATTATTTTAAAAACCCTCTATACCCCTCCATGGAATTCCAGACTTTTTTGCTAGTCAATTGAAAAATTCCAACTTTTTATTTGGATATTTTTAGAATCCCTCTATAGAGGGCGATGGAATTCCAGATTGTTTTGGGTAAGTCAATTGAAAATTCCAACCTTTTTTTGACAATTTTTAAAAACCCTCTATACCCCTCCATGGATTTCCAGATTTTACATGCACTAAACAGGGCCGGAAATCCAGGTTTCTTCCTCAAGTATGCTTTGGAATTCCAGACATTTTAGAAAAAAAATTTTTGCCCTCTATAGGGGGGGTGCATGTTTTATCTGGAATAGCCCAATGTATCAACAACAAAATAATAGTCAATCTTTCTAATATTAATAATACAGATGATATTAATATATAAAGAGTTTTGTTGCAAAAGCCCTTTATACATCTACTTTTTGACTTTTTGAGAAAAACAGCTTTTTCAAAAATTGTTCAATTATTACTAGTTCGATTTGATTCATTTTGGTTTTGAATAAAGTGTTGATAAATAGAAACTAAAAGAATAGGTTTGGTACAATTTTCAAGCCTTCCTTTTTATTTTATTATTTCGTCTATATCGTGCCTTTTGTGGATGTAAGGGCTTTTGCAACAAAATAAATTTACCCCTTTTCTAGAAACCATCTTTGCAATCAAATTCAAACCCATATTTTGCACTACTTTATGTAACTGACTAATGTTTTCAAGAGAAAAATTGAAATATCTCATTTACAAATTCGGCAAAATGGCATTTTTTTAGTATTTCCGAAGCTACAACTTTTGTTAATCAAAACGATTTTTTTCAAACATAGTGACCCAAAGACAGTTTCTTTTTGGTTTTAATAGGTAAAGATTATCATGGCTTGGCCTATACATCAAAATATTTTGACATGCCAAAAATATTCCCCTTTATAGGCCTATCATTTGAATTTAGGCCTATCCTGACATGTTTCTACATCACATTCGCAATATCGAAACGGTGCAAATACCTATACCTGTGCCAATATTGGCTCCCCCCCTTGTCCCGCCAAAAAGCTTCCTCCTATAATTCAACACCCTGGGATAAGTATTGCATCACATCATTCCTCCCCTGCACCTCATCCTGGTGCGGCACTCTTTGGTGACAGATCGAATGGAACAATAGGGTGTCTTCGGGTGACAGAGCATGTGCTCGTAAAAAATATAGGGTCTGTGGGTGACAGCGACGCTGAAAAGGGGGGTCTTAACAGCCATACATACTAGTACGCGTCACCTCCAAAGTGGGAGTGTTCCCCGAATCAGTCTGACTAAACTTCTTTGATTGATGCAACGACCGGCCGTGACCTAAGTTATGTAATCACTTCGATGTCGAATAAACAAAATACAACACTACATGTATTGTATATGTATAAACCTATATAAGGGACGCACCATTAGATATCAAGGTGGGGGGGGCTTGGTAGTTTTTTGGAAACGAAATTGTCACGCCATCTGATAAAAAATTGCTTCACCTCAGAGCCTCCCCAAAAAAAAAAAAAAACCCAACAACATTGCACCACCTCGGACCTGAAAAAAATGTGTTGGCAAGGGTGCTCCAGTTTTCATCAGGTATATTATATTTATTTTAGCTTCAAACTGGCAAGTATTTTGTTCGCATTTGTTTGTGAAAGGTTATTCTGTGAGTGAATATACTTGATTCACTCCACTTCAAAGATTTTCCCCAGAGTCCACCCCAAAGTCAAAAAGAAATCTATGCCACGTGAAGATGGGAGCCACCGTAAAATGGGGTAACTTTGGGCACTCTTCAGAGTTTTTAAACCACTACTTCCAAACAAAACCAATTATATTTCTAATTAACTCTTTTTTGTGACATTAGGGTTCCTTCTACACCTTGAAGTTGAAAAAGATTTTTTAATAATTTTGTAAGGGTGCCCTAGGGGTTCAAAATGACCTGACCAAAGTTACCCCGCCTTTGGGGCAACTTTGGTCACAGTATTACATTCCATGAAGGAAAAAAAAAATCAAAAAATTGATCTTCGCTGAATATGGGCAAGTTGTTGTTTTTGTGACATTTGACAACTTGCAAAATTAATCAAACACATATCATTGCTCACAAAATATCGATTTTTAATTTAAAAAAAAAAAATGTAAAAAAATGCTGATTTTTGGTCAAAAATCCCGCTTTTTTCGTAAATTTCAAGGAAATTACACATGAGCGACTATTATTTCTTCCAATTTCTTAACAAATTGACACCAAATATAACTAAAAACAATATTGCTGTACGAAAATATGACCATTTAAAAAAATATATTTGACCGACCAAAGTTACCCCGCTGACCGAAGTTACCCCATTTTACGGCATATGTGGCGTCAGTGGATGGATCAGAGTATGGTTTGGTGAGATATCCTCACATGAACCTATATTTTGAAGAAAATAATCACAAGACATCCTTTGAAAACATTCATGAAAAAACATGCTAAAACTCACCATTCGAACCAGAAGCGTACCGGTACTAACAGCGGGGGCAGAGTGCTCCCTGAAAAGAGTGCCCGCATAACAAAAAATGAAAGAAATCGGGAAGGCATAGGAAAAGAAAGGGGGCAAGGAGCCTGTTTCCCACCAAAATTACCCCGATCATGCACCAAAATGATTGTAAAATACCAATTTTTTTTTTGCGCGCGCATTGTCTCAATAAAAACATTTTGGCCCGGTTTTTGGAGGCTCAAAAACTTAACAGTTTATATGTAGGCCCTACAGTCTCGCTAAAAAAAACCCAGTGTATGTACATATCGCATTAATAATACGGTTCAAATTGATGATTATTTTTGTATTTTCCCCCAAAACCTTTATTTTTCCCCTCTGATCACGAAAGCTGACTACGCTCCTGATATGAACTCATTTTAACATAAGAAGAACGTTTTTCGTGCTACGCGAAGTTTAGGTGCTACAAAATGTAAACTGTTTGCTTCATCGAGGCGCTAAAAATTGCTTCACCGAGGTAGGCCTACTAAAAATTGTCACGACTCAGCCCCCCCACCTTGATATCAAATGGTGCGTCCCTAATATTGTACCATGCCTGCCATGCATGCATGCATGCAGGGACCGTCTTTAAAATTTAAATTATATCAAGTTGGCAAGTTACTATTTTTGGTGAATATTTTGTATTGAACCATGATCTTTCTGACATAAACATTCAGAGAACACCTCAAGGAAATATGAAATGTCCCATATATATCTTTACTTTAAAGTCGAAGCTGCAAGATAGCCTGAATAAAATTTAAATTTGCCGGCCAAAATGTGATATTTTTGAACTTTTTCTTGACCACTTTCATGGAAACAAAAACTTACAAGAAACCTCGGTAAAACTGACGATTTACAAGGAATTTCAAGTCTCAAAAGAAAATCTATTCGTGTTATCTTGCACACAAAATAGTTCTTGTCTCAAAAATCCAAAAGAAGAATGCGTTTTATCTGTACTTTTTAGAATAAAGCTTCGGGACTTTAGGTCTCGAATTTCGTACCACGACAAAAGAAGTACAGTACATACATCTGACACAAAGCATACATCCTTTTGGCCTGATATGGAAACGTAATTAGAAGGTAGCTATTGTATTCTAACAATAAGATCGGGGTCAAATAGCTTACAAAAGGCTCCTCCGATTTATAGTGATCTACAATCAATCGGCAAACTGCGAGTTATTGATTTTTAATCAATCACGCATTGCACTCCCCAACGGTAACAGAAGGGTTTAGCCCAGGTTGAAATCTCATCTCCTCCCAGTCGTCATAAGCGAATTATAAGTATGAATTGAAACCCTCTAGAAGTTACCAAAGTATACCGCACATGGCGCTATTTATAAACCTGAAAGATTTCTAGCACAGGTCGAATGCGAAAAAGACGGATGTGACCATATGGGTTACTTTTACTTTTGTAAATGGCCAGAATTTACCACTTTCGCGCGAGTGAGATTACATTGTGACGTCTTACGTTGAAATTGACATTGCGTGGGAATTTTTGTACTTATCACTCGACCGAAGAGTTCCATAGGTTTACATTGGTACCAAATAAAACAGAGTATGGATGCATGTAGACTGTCCCACAGTCTCGGTTCGGTCTGGCCTGGATAATGGAACGATAGGCCTACATAATAACATAATAGCCTATCAAAATATGCCATAGTCCTTCACCCCCCTCCGATTCTAAATACACAGCGCCCAAAACCAATTCACAGCGCCCAAAACCAATTCCTCTTTCTACACAAATTGATGCCACTACACTAATCACACCTCCTATATTGAACGCTAAATTTCAGTGACCGCTCCCCACGCCGAGACTGTTCCGAAGTGTTAGAGATTTCACTTCCACAAAATCGTTCAACTAAGCCCGTGATTCTGGTGTCAATTATATGATAGCCCCGCCCCAGTTTCAATTCAAATGATGTGATGCGCTGCGCTGGAGATCGAGTTTGGGACACTTGTAAACAACTGAACGGTATTGAGCTCATCTGGCACGCGTACGCGGTCTGGGGACATGGTATGCGCAAGGCAACAATATTAAGTTCACTGTTCACTGCATAAATAAATCCTATTCATGATGATTTTATTTAGCAAGTTGAAAATATGATGTTTAAGGATGTATTTAAAAAAAAGACTATGCAAAGAAAGTGTTAACATGAAGGTCTTGTTTGCACGTTTTCTCTTCTCATAGTTTTACAGTTTCTCAGGGCTATTAACGTGTTTTATCTGTCATGAAAAGGCCGTAAGCTAGTGTTAAAAAATGCGAGAAAATTACTCTAAGTTTAATGAACATTATGCATAAATTTATACACTAAGTATGGTAAAAGATAAAGTTTTAGGCCTATCTATGTGTCGATCAGCATTTCTTATTTCTTATTTTAGCCAATATATCAGGATACTCAAAGTACTAAAACGATTTATGCAGCCGTATTATGGCCTTTTTTGGACAATCTCCCTCACTTCAGGGGCTGTGCAATAATTATGAGCTGGGCTATGGGGGATTTCCAAATAGCGTACCAACAATCTCTTGCCCCTCCCGGCCTGCCACAAATCACTTGCCCCCACCACCCCCCCCCCCCCCCAATTTGCATATGTCAAATTTGTGGGATCCCAATTTGCAAATTTTAAAAGGTCTAGATAGGACCTACCTATATTGCGAGTGCAGCAAGCGGGGATTTCCGTGCTGTTTTCCTAAGTCTTATAGCATTTTGTTTCAAAGACGCCCAGTGCCGCAGACAAGGGGGGGGGGGGCGGGTGCGTTACCCCGGGGTCCGTAAAAAGTGAAGAAAACATACTTTACTATGTGGCAGTAAAAGAAAAGATAAGGGACCTCAGGGGCCCGTAAATGGTAAAGAAAAGATACCTTGTAATTAAGGCATATTTTCTTTGCTTTACTATATACGGGCCACCAAAGGTCTCTTTTCTTGTCCATTAGGCCCAAGGTATCTCTTCTTTGCTTTTTACGTGCCCTCCGAGGTCTCTTTTTTTTTTTTTTTTTGGGTCCATTAAGGGCTGGGGTATGAATGTTTGGACAGTATTTATTTTGGGACATTAGAGCACATCAGACATATCGAATTGCATTCTGAATACGAAAATGTCATTCTGATATCAAATAATTTTGATTTTTGAAATTCGCAATTTAATACACATTTTATGGCAAATCATTAAAAATTGATATTTTTGATATTTAACAGTACTTGAAGTAAACTTTATAAATCTGATGATTTATACTTAAAGTGTATAGGTGGGATAAAAAGCCGACGATCAATTGAAAATTTTGACCTTTCGTATTGAAGATATGGATTTTTTTTCCCAAAACACCAAACAAAAATAAGGTCTTTTTGGGAAAAAAGCCATATCTTCAATATGAAAGGTCAAAATTTTCAATTGACCGTCGGCTTTTCCTCCCTGCTACATACACTTTAAGAATAAATCATTAGATTTATATAATTTACTTCGACATGTTCGAGGACTGTTATATCAAAATTTGAAAAATATCAAATTTTTATAATTTGTCATAAAATTTGTATTATATTGTGATTTTCAAAAATGAAAATTATTTGATATCAGAAAGACATGCTTCGTATTCAGAATGCAATTCAATAGGTCTGAGGTGCTCTCATGTCCCACAGAAAATACTGTCGAAACGCAATAAACGTTCATTTTAGATCCCTTAACTCTCTTCACGCGGGTGTCGACTACAGACGACAAGTTTCAATTATTTTTTTTAATTCAAAAATTTCAGAAATGTAAATTTTCATGACCATACTTGGAATCAGCATGAAAAATGCATTAAAATGAGTACAAACACGCTTAGTATTGATCCAGTAGTTCTTAAGATAGCTCTTGATATTTTGAGAAAATATTTCAAAACTTAACTTTTTCCATTGAAGCGCATGGCTAGCACGCAGAGCACTAAGGTATCTTTTCTTTGCTTACATACTCACTGAGGTCTCTTTTCTTTCCTTTACGGGCCTATGGTATCTTTTCTTTGCTTTTTACGGACCCACTACGGTCTCTTTTCTTTGCACGGGTCCATTATAAGGTCTGTTTTCTTTGCTCTTCTTACGCGTACGGCTCATAAAAATCAAACAAATTGCGGGCCCGTAAAAAAAAAAAAAGCAAAAGAAAAGAGGCGTGCATTTAAAAAAAAAAAAAAAACCAAGATAGCCTTTGAAGCACACCCTCTAATAAATATTTCACTTGATTTTCTGTTTGATCATCCTCGATATAATGAAATCTTTGAGAAATCAGGAGAGTGCAGCTTAATCGTGGGAACACTAATTGCACATTTTCGCGCGCTTTGCCCGCATTGTGCCCATCAGTTTATTAGGCCTATTTGATCATTTACCTTAAAATTGGCAATTTTTCCGCGCTTCAACGGAGTTTGTTTCAATACCTATGGTTTCAATAAGTCCAATCTGGGAGCGAAACTCGCTAATTCAAATTGCAAATTTTGACCAACTTAACGATTCATACTTGGATCATTTTAGCTTAAATTGGCTTAAAATTGGCAATTTTTTTTTTGCACTTCGTGTGTAAGTTGTTAAGAGAAACTTTATTTGGGAGCAAAATGCCACTTTAGAATTGCAAATTTGTGGGCGCTTTGCCATTTGTCTCCTTCAATGTTCATATTTGATTTATTGGCAGCTAAACATGCTACTTTTGCTCCGCTGCAACATTATGTTTAAGGATTTTACACCAACCTCCGTCCCTCACCACTCACGCCACTGTTGCCCCCCCACACACACACTTATCACTGTTTATGAAGTCCTGCACATCACTGATCAAAGGGTCCCGTGTGTTCACATTGCCCCCAGGCCCGTAATGGCTCTCGGCGGCACTGAAGACGTCCCATGAATATGTGACAAAAATCGCTTGCTTCCCCCCCTTCTCGGCTGGAAAAAGTAACATTGCTTGCCCCACCCTTCGAGACGACTGAGTAAAAATGTTTGCCCCAGCTCCAAATTTCTTACAATTTTTATTCATAGATACAGACCTTTTTCATTAGGGGGGTGTATAAGAGTCAATGATTGCCGACGAGCCGCTAGCCGTCTGTGTGCCGACATACCAAATAGGCCTACTAGAGCGGTTGTCACTATATAGCTGAACCATGTTGCATCAGCCGGGGGGGGGGACTTTGTTTTCATTTGACATCTTGGGGATCGTAGGCATACCTTCTTGGCATTTCGCGCAGGTTTTTATTTTTTTTATTTCTTTCCTATAAATTTATTGTGTTAAACATGTTTAACAAAAATTGGTAAATGTCGAAAGCAAAAACGAAAAATGGTAATTTGTTTGACCACAACGCAGGGGGATGTCTGAGGGGGGATGTTCCTCCTGAGGAGTAAGAAACTTGTGCAAAATGAAGACCTAATTGAAGCGATTTGATGGACCATTTTGACACTATAGAGTGTAAAATTTTAGTTCGAAAAAGTCCAAACAATTGTGAAATGAGCGGTCCATGAAACCTTTTGCGCGAATTTTGTGGACAAGTTTTCCCTATTATTGTAGGCCTATGAATTGTGTTAAACAAAAATTGGGAACTGTTGCAAACAGAAGCGGAAATGGTAATATGTTTGGCCACAATGCAGAGGGGTGTCTGAGGGCGGATGTTCCCCCTTAGAAGTAAGAAACTTTTGCATAATGAAGACCTAATTGAAGCGATTTGGTGGACCATTTTGACACTAAAGGCCTAGAGTGTACAATTTTAGTTTGAAAAGCCGAAAAAAATTGTGAAATGGGCGGTCCATGAAGCCTTTCGTGCTAATTTAATGGACAAGTTTTCCCTACATATTAGCTTATATAAATTGTGTTTAACATAAATTGGAAAGTGTCGAAAGCAAAAATGGCTACTTGTTTGTGCACTACAGGGGGGTGTCTGAGGGGATGTAAGAAACTTTGGCAAAATGAAGACCTAATTGAAGCGATTTGGTGGACCATTTTGGCACTATTTTAATGTAAAATTTTAGTTTGAAGTCTGGCAAATATTGAAAGCAGAAGCGAAAATGGCTACTTGTTTATCCACTACGCAGGGGGGTGTTTGAGGGGGATGTTCCCCCCCTCAGAAGTTGCGAAATTGTTCAAAATGAAGGCCCAATTGAAGCCATTTGGTGCATCATTTTTACACTATTTAAATCATTGCTTTACAAGACTTGAGAGTTGAGACTCACAATATTAAAGCATGCATGTATTGGTGTTAAAGTCAGCACAGAGTCCGTCTTAATAATACTGACTTGGTCACAAAATGTGACGACGCGCGACGGGCCCTGAATATTGGCGGGCCGGCAGTAATTTTCACATGCTTTTAGGACGAGGACCCGCCTTCAAGCAATGCCTAAAGTAATTGCAGGCCTATTATAAGACCTACTTCCGATCGACCCGACTGTATGTTTTTTAGGCATAGGCCTACTATACGTGCAATGTTAACTTTTTTCTCTCAGCGGGCACAAATGTTTTTGTATTTTTTTTTCTATCATGTCTATTTTTAATAATTCTTTTGCCGTCCCTTCTTCTGCCACCCCTGCTTTATTTTATCACGATACTTCTGCAGTTACTATAGAATAAAAACATAATTGATTTTTTTTTTTACAATTTTTATTCATAGATAGAATTTTAGGAAACTCCACAAAATGAAGAATCTTGACTCCTTTTTTGGGTGCAAATTTCCTTCTTCTACGTCCCCATGAAAAGCCAAAAGTATAGCAAGATTCACTTTGTTATAAATGAAGTAAAAGAATATTCTGATTTATGGGCATAATTTGCTTGAAATTTTATTCAAAAATGATTTTTAGATTTATAGTTGGGTACCCTTTTGGGGGTGGGGTGGGGATATAATTTTCCTTCACCGAAGACACACTATAACTTCACCGTCCAAAAATAATTAAAACAAACAAAAACAAACAAATCAATATTCATGATATTTTGAATATACTTTCTTTCAATGTTTTTGATATTGTTTGTCAAATGTAATTCCAATCCCACTTCCTTCAAATCCTTCGGGAACTGATCCCATATTACATTCAGCACAAAATTCTCAGCAGTAAAAAAACATACCTAAAACCCAGCCTAAAATAAAATATCTTGCATTTCAATTACTCGGAAAAAATTACTCAATTCTTAAAAGTTTCAAATCACTAATAAATGGTAAAGACACTGTATCAATCCCTCATTTCAAATATTTAGTTTTGGTTTCTCTTTTGTTTAGAAACCAAAAATCAAGGGATTAAAAAGTAGAGCTGATCTGGTTTGCAATCATAACACTATTATGCTGGAAGGACACAGTATAGGGTATATAACCAGACGTATACAATAGCCTTTTGTGCTAACATAATTATTATCATGATTGATATCGGAAATCTATCCCGCGGACGACAGTTGATGCTCTCTGTCGAAGGTAGGTGGCATATTACACTCACGAGTTCTAGGCCTAGAAATCATATACACGCGCGTATATTGAAGGATGGGGCGGGGTGGGGGATTTGTTTGTTTGTATGAAACATAAACGATGCATGGAGATGATTTGATTATGAATTAGTTTATTATCCCCAGGAAGCACAACCCATACCTCTTTAAGAGGGGGCTCCCCTCCTATATAACCACCTCTTCCCTAAATGACCCCTTTCCCCCTCCTCCTCCCCTACATTCGATATCTTCATCTCGAGCTCTCCTCTCCCTTCTCTTTCACTTCCAATGCTCTCTCTCATCTGTTTCTCTCTCTCCCGGCCCATATCCCCTTGCCCTCCAACCCCCCCCCCACACACACACCACACAATCTCTTTTCCCTCTATCTTCTACTTTTGCAGTAAAAATTGCTTCAGTAAAAGTCATTAGGTTATTAGAGGTCATATAATGGCCTTCCATCGATTCTGGTACATGGGATTAAGGACATGAATCGATTTTGTTTATAGCACCTATACAATTACAATAGTGACCCCTTTTGTAATGTCGAATGCAAATATTTCGATGGTCTATATTTTTTCACAGGTGAATTAGCCTAGACTTATTCGGTTTTGTAAACCACGTCTTTCAATGTAGATTACCATGCTCGATTTCTCTCCTCGTGAATATTGCACTGCGAAATTTAAACATTTCTTTTGTATACTTAGAGTAGGTAACTTCAAATCAAATAATTTTACGATCCACACCACTTATAAGAAACTGAAACCAAAACCGAAACTGACTGACACAAATGTTCGGTTTTAAACAAAAGGTAGAAACAATGAGTTCGATATCTTATGATTCAAGTGGTTAGGCAGGACAATAGGAAACCACGTGACCAAAACCAAAACCAAAACTAAAACTATATATTTGAAATGAGGCACTGTCAAACTCGATCAACATTACGCGTTATGTAAATAAACCACTCGACTTGATTTAGTCCTATTGTCCATATGCGTACATGTGCGCGTGCGGTTTGCAAATGTTTGCTCATTATTTATCAAGGGAAGCTTCTTCCAATATCGTCGCGCCGCCAAGCTGCATTGATTGGTCGGTAAGTGTAGTCGCTTACACCACTGCTTACACAAACGGTGAGGCAGTGAGAACACGGACGTGGTATATAGAAAGATTGCGTGACTCCAAATCCGTAAAAGTGAACTTCCAGCAGTTTGTGGGAGCTGGAAGTCAAATTGCCTACAGACTGGGAGGGTCCGTGTATTGGGTTGATTTTTAATGCTATGTAATCTACATTACCAGTCGTTCTCCACGGACCCGAGGGAGGGTCTAGGATGCATGTCAAACTGATTGCAACTTCCAAGTCTTTCAAAGTAAAAAGTTCACAAAAGGTAATATGATAAAATGTAATATAAACAAAAAGTTTGAATAGTGATCACGAGCTGCAGAGGGATGCTGATATTTTATTACGAAATGAGCGAAATGTCAATTTTAATCTTGGCATATATATGGAAGTCATTATGAAGATAATTTAGGTGCTACATGTTAAGACTTTTTCATAACTTTTTTGATATTCAATCGCTTGAGGTGAAAGTAATTAGTAATGACCTTGATACGGCTTTATAACAATACAGTGACTCATGAAAAAGCTGATTGAATAGTCTCTGACAAATTTGGTGAATTCTTTCTTTTTTTTAGTTCCTACGATTCAGATGATTATTGACGCGAGCAAGAAAGCAATCTCTATCACGCGAGGTAAAACATTCAGCTGTATGTGCGATCATTCATATTGAAATGGTTACACGTCTTAAAATCGATTCACTAGCAGGTTTTAATCTGAAATCTTATATTGTGAATTTGCAACACCTGCAGCCACAGTCAATGGCAACCTTTTTCCTACCTTGAATTTGAACATCAGTTCTGTCTGGGATCAAATTACTAAAGGGATTTGACACTCTGCTAGTCCGCGGTCGTTATTTGTATGGCGTGCTGTCCATATGGTCCCTCTTCGCCACAATCAGAGTATAAAGGTATCCTTCGGAAAAAAATCTCTTGAAAACCGTAGTGCAGTCTTAGGTATAATTTCAGGGAAAATTGATGAATAAAACAAATTTGGCGCAGCCACAAGTTCAACTCTGTAGTACACGGTAAAGGTATTAAGGATATAACAAATTAAGTAGGAGTAAGAGTTGAACTTTTCCAGGATTTGGCATGAAGTTGCGGTTCAAAATAGGACATGTTAAATGTTGTGCTAAAATAAAGATACATTTTACAAATGTTAAAATTAGGTTGACACGTTGATCTTCTAGTTTCGTCCGAAATTGTTAACATTTAACTCTGACAGTTATTGATATGAGAAAGCTCTAAATTTGCACTTTCCGTTAAAAACTTAGACTATTATTGGTATTAAACCTCTGGTGTGTTGGGTTCCGGGTTCAAATACCGGCGATGGCCCCTTGCTGGTGTATTGCCACTTCAACACATCAACCCTCATCCTACGAAGGTGGAGCGTACCACGTCGACATACAAAGACGCTCGTGTTTCTACCCAAATGACTTTACGCTCATTTTAGTGATAACATTCTCAACCCACCACCTTACCCAAAAGTAAACCTGAACCTTAAAGTGGACCATATGGGAGTGGTGATGTCTACCCTTTTCACGTTGCTCTTGTAGAATATTTATATTATTTATGCAGAATAGCGATAACTTGACAGTTTTGTAAAAATGCAAACTTCTTTTCATATAGCAGAAAATTAAAAATCGGTTAAAACCGCTTGTTCGTGAATTTTTCTAGCTGAACATCAATTATTGTATATTTTTGTAAATGGCCAGAATTTCCCAATTTCGCGTGAGTGCGATTACATTATAAAGTTAAACGTTTAAATTGACAATGCGTGGGAATGTTTGTGCTTATGTTGATATCACTAGGTAGGGGAGTTCCGTAGCTATACTTTGGTACCAAATAAAACATATTATGGCTGCATGTGAAGTTGGTTGTAAAGCTACTGGAAAAATGTTTGGAAAGAAGAAGAAGAAAGTCAGAATTTTGACATAGTCATTCTTTATGCTCACTCATAGTTCTGATAAAAAGCGGATTTTTGATATTTTATTACGAAATGTGTGAGATGTCAATTTTAATCTTGGCGTATATATGAAAGTTATTATGAGAATAAGTTTGGTGCTACATTTTGAGATTTTTTCTTATATCGCTTTTGACATTTTATTTTATTCACTCGCTCGAGGTGACAATAATGACCTTGATACAGCTAGACAATAATAAAGTGACTGATGAAAAAGATGATTGAATATAGTCTTAAGACAAATAATGTGAATTATTTCTTTTTTTAGTTCCTGTTATTCAGAAAGATATTGACGTGAGCAAGAAACGTGAGGTAAAACATTTAGGTGTATGTACGATCATTCGTGTTGAAGTAGTTACACGTCTTAACATCGATTCACACGCAGGTTCTAATCTGAAATCTTTGATTTGTGAGTTGCAACGCCGGCAACTGTGACCTTTCCCCTACCTTGAATTTGAAAAGCAGTTTCGTCTAGGATCACATTATACGGATTTAAAACTCTGCTAGACCACGATCGTTTCTTGTACGTCTAATATCCATAGAGACCGTTTTTCCTCGAACAGAGCGGACACGTATCCTTCAGAAAAAGACTTAAAGTAAGGATATGTGCACAAAAACGAATATCAAAACTGAATTACTATTTAACTGTGATCAAAATCAGTGTTTTTGAAAACCACAATTTGGACATAAATAACCTATATTTATGTCTAAACCACGGGGAGCCGTAAATATTGAAACATGTGAATGCACATTTCAGAAAATTCTTTAAGTAGTAATATCACCCGAGGAAAAAATTTCACGACCAAGTCAGTGTACTCTTCGTCATATAACAAGGTCAACGAAATTACATAAACACATGCCTACACACATAGTTTACAGGCAAGACGGTTTCTTTTGAAAATTCATTTTACCTATAGGCAAACACTCATAATTAAACATAGGTAGTCAGGAAGGGGAACACTTAAAAGTACGTAATCGTTATGTAATATAACAAATTTTACAGTCTGATTAGATTGATTGCCTTTTTTTATTATGACTATTATCATTGCCCCCTCCCAATTTAGCAATGTTAACATATTTAATGACACAATCTTATATCTTACAGATATTTTAGGGGCAATTTCGCAATACCTCTCATTATTTAAGTGCGTTGAGGAACATCCGGGCATTACATTATGTGTATTTATTTGTATTTGTTTACGACCTTATTTTGTCAAAGTAGATATTAAAAAAAGATACTGGTCATATTAAAAACACATTGTCAAGGTCAAGCTTAAATGTTCACATAGATTTTTTTTTGTAATAAGCAGATAGCTGCAATTTAACAGAATATTTCATATTCATGGAAACACATGGTCACCAGGATGATACTAAAAAGCGTAGCCAAAAGGTTTTCCTTCATACACCTGAAGGGGTCCTGACTTGTGAATCCATTGTCGCTCTAACAGGGAACATGCCGAGGAGTAAACTTAATGTCATACACTGATACAATTTACAAGCATTTTTGTGTACACAGGAAAAATCCCACCATACGCACACGGGTCGTTTCCGATGTCCTTCTATTACATGCTTTATAGCATGTTTGGCAAAGAACCTTATTTAAACCTCGCATTCGGGCTTGTAAGAAATATTTTTCTTGCAGTTTCATTTCTTGTATTTTTTTAATTTACATTTTTTTTTTAAAGTAGAAAAAATGTGCTACTGCAAATTGTTGCTTACAGATGAACGTAATATTCTGTTTTTTGTTTGTTTTTTTGTTGTTTTTTTCAAGCGGATTTATTCAAATAAATAACTGTATACTAATATGGACTGGCTTTATTTACACGTGTTTAACTTCACATTGACTCAAATGCTTTATGTAAAAGCACAATCAATAAGCTTCATTTTGCAATATTATTCATCACTAGCACAAGTAAAAAGCGGAAGACGTAAACCGTTGATCATTGAATGCAAGGAAATCATCGATGTAATAATTGGTTCTGTTTTGTTGGCAGCAATATTATGTATCTGCTCTGATTTCCATATTGAAGAACTTACAATTCCTGCCCATGGAATAATGAATATCAATACATTTATCATTTGTATGTTATGCCTTCATTAATTAATCAATATGAAACGTGTTCAAACATTCCACTTAATCAAAATCATGTATGAATAATTGATTTAAATGCTAGTTCAAGTACACAGCCTTGAACAATTTTCCCCATCATGGCTTACATTTAGATCCATTTTCCTGGGAAAACAACATATTGTTTCACCCGTTTTCCCTTGCTCCATATTTTTTAGAACGGAGCATCAATGATAATAATTGTGGCTGTCAATTTCTACAGTTTTTCCTCGCATGACTTTATGAAGAAATTAAATCGTAGCATGACTAGTGTTATATTGAATTATTTTAGGCACATGACAGGTTAAAGGTAGCGTACGCAAGAGGAGTAAAACACATATGAGTAACCAACATTGTGTGCACAGAAATATTCAAAATTATTGAAACAATTATTGTCAAGGTTATTCTTACCTTGCTTTGTTCGAAGTTTAAATAAGATGTTTTTATTGCCATATGAGTGCGAAAGGTAGTATCGCATAATTACTAAAACGGTCACATTAGGAAATGAATTTGGAGAAAAACCTTCTGTTAATAAAATACTATGCTGAGCCACCAGCCTGGGTGGCTCACGCTTCAATAATTTCAGATGATTGAGCTCAGTAATACATCAAAGAATGTCTTCCAATTCATGAAAAAAATAGATAATCAGCGTATCGGATTAAAAGCTTACAGGGAAGGTCTTGCTGCGAGTGTTTGTAATTATCAGAAGGTTTTCTCCAAATTCATTCTCTAATGAATGACCATTGGCTTTTGGGTTGGGAGTTAAGAGTCGAAATACCGATTCTCCTTTGTACAAACAGTCAATGTTATGGGAGGGCCCATTCGGGCTGGGCGGGCACGGTTATTGTTTCGTACATCGTATTTCAACGGAAGGCCTGGGTTCACATATTGTTGTTGGTTATATACCCGGTCAATTCCTTTTAACCGTCATTTGTTGTATTTTACAACGCAAACTTGTAAAGTATGTATCATGTTTATACGTCACAGATGGAACTATAAAACTGTATAAAAGTAAATTGTTACAGCGATTTAGATATTTCATTTGAAAAGTGCTATTTTCGATTTATTTGCCATTAATATACCTCAATGTCCTCAAAAGTAAAAGCAAGAGCACTTAGATACACAGCCTGAATTGAAATAAATGACCCTATTGGACAGAATATGGGCTTTAAAACATGTGATGCTATTCAGCTACTTATATTTTCTATACCAGTGAACCTTTTCAACTTCCGAGAGTCAAATTGAATCGGTACCACGGTACAAAGAAGTCAATAATAATAGTCTGTGCAAGTTATCACGACAAAAGTTCATCTCTGTAGTACACGGCAAAAGCATTAAGGTTTTATAAAACAAAAACAAAGTAGGAGTAACAGTTGAACTTGCAAATTGGCAATAAGTTGCGGTTCAAAATAGGACAGAGTAAATATTTCGCTAAAATAAAGATATATACATTTCAAAATTTTTCAATTTAGGTTGATACGTTAGTCATCTAGTTTCGTCCGGAATTGTTAGCAACTCTGACAGTTATAAATATGAAAAAGTTCTAAATTTGTATTTTTACGTTAAAAACGATGCGAAAGTCTTTATTATTTGTATTAAACCTCTGGTATTAAGTACTTGCTAGTGTATTGGCATACACTATTTAAACACATCAACTCTCATTATACGATGAGGCGTACCACGGCGACATACAAAGACACTCGTGTTTCTACCCAAATGACTTTGTGCTCATGATTTTAGTGATAACATTCTCTACCCCACACCTTAAACACGAGTAAATCTGAACATTTAAGTGGACCATGGGGAGGGGGTGAGGTCCACCAAACGTTTCTACAAACACTAGTGGAAAATTTGCAATGAGAATTCTTTCAAAACGATGAGAATTTAAAATCTTCTCATTTATATAAAACTTTCTCATTCAAATGAATGAGAAATACCAATTAACGTGTCAACCACCTGTCACATTGTTTTAAATGAGAAAATTAACCACTTGTGACAGGTTGTTGACACGGTAATTAATATTTCTCATTCATTTGGATGAGAAAATTTTATATAAATGAGAAAAATTTACTTTTTGTTCAATTCTCGTCGTTTTGAAAGAGTTCTCATTTTAAATTTTCCACTAGTGAAAGCCGTGATTTTCACGTTGCTCTTGTAGAAGTTAAGTGTTTTATTGCCTGTAGGCTACTTTTGTAAATTGCCAGAATTTCTCAATTTCGCGTTAGTTTGACTACATTGTGACGCCATACGTTCAAATTGACACTGCGTGGGGAATGTTTGTACTTATTTTGGTATCACTGAACAGGAATTCCATAGCTATACATCGGTACCAAATAAGACAGAGTATGGCTGCATGTCAAATTGATTGCAAGTCTTTCAAAGTAAATTACATGTGAAACTCGGTCACTTTATTGCTACTGGAAAAACGTTAACAAAAAGAAAGTTGATAAAATGTAATATAAAAAAAAAAGTTTGAATAGTAATCACGAGCTGGGGGTGAAAGTAATGACCTTGATACGAATTTATAATACAATGCCTGATAGAGAATCTGATTGAAAAGTCTCTGACAAATTTGGTGAATTCTTTCTTTTTTTAGTTCCTACGATTCAGATGATTATTGACGCGAGCAAGAAAGCAATCTCTATCACGCGAGGTAAAACATTCAGCTGTATGTGCGATCATTCATATTGAAATAGTTACACGTCTTTAAATCGATTCACAGGCAGGTTTTAATCTGAAATCTTTTATTGTGAATTTGCAACACCTGCAACCACAGTCAATGGCAACCTTTTCCCTACCTTGAATTTAAACATCAGTTTTGTCTGTGATCAAATTACTAAAGGGATTTGACACTCTGCTAGTCCGCGGTCGTTATTTGTATGGCGTGCTGTCCATAGGGTCCCTCTTCGCCACAATCAGAGTAGAAATGTATCATTCTGAAAAAACAAAAAATCTCTTGAAAACCGTAGTGCAGTCTTATCATGATTAGGTATATAAATGTCAAGGAAAAATGATGAATAAAATAAACTTGGCGCAGATACAGCATTTTTAAAGATATTCGCGTGGACACCGAGACATATTTTTAAACCATGGTTGAACACCCCTGGTGGGGAAAATCAAACCTTAACCGGATTTCCTTTAAACTATATGTTTAAAATGTGTTTCAAAGAGTATACAGATGGTCAATATGTATTATAACGGGATAACTAGATTACAGCTATAATGGTTTGTATTGATCTCAATTAAAAGTCATACACACACAATTAAACCATAGATCTTCCCACACCCCTTGCCACCCTACTCATACCCAACAAACACAAATACGTTTTAAAAAATACTTAAGTAGGCTTAGGAACAACAAGTCACTGAGTCTTGTTTTATTATTATTATTCATTATGGTATGTTAGGTTAACACTTTAAGAATAATTTATAATTTACAAACTCTTGTATGCATAAAATCAAAATGGTCACTAAATATGACACTAAAAAGCTCTTCTGTATGGTACGTGCATTCGACACTTCAGTCGATTGCCATAATCATAAATCTAGCATACTACAACCACCAGGGCACATTTCACGCTGGATATCATACAAAAACAAATCAATCATGTACTCTCAAAAAGTACTCTCGGGTCGATGTTTAACGTTCCTTGTCTGAGTACTACGCCTACGTCTGGAAAGAAATGACCAAGGGCCAATACATAATTGTATAATATTTTTGGCAAAATTCTGTGGAAATTAGAATCAATACAATGTTGTAAGACTTGAGTGGAGTTAATTGCAATAAGGTTCTCTGTGGTTTCAGTCATTTTGGTCCAGTTGTAGGTGTTGGTTCGACAAATGTTACGTTAGTAGTGCGTTGTGTTGTAGTACATTTCTTATATTTCATATATATTTCATATATACTCTCGACAAATATGATTTATCATCACACCGCCAACGTATTTTTGGTTGATCCATATTCATATTTCATGCATGCATTTCAAACAAATCCCGGACTTAATGATATCCTCCAATATTCAAACTCTACCGTATGCACTGATCTGATCAGAGGACTCGGCTAATAGTATTCTTGTGGTCACGGGAGTCAAAATTGACACTCATTGGCACGCGAGGCTTCTCCTTACCACGCCATCACTCCCAAGTCAACAGAATGATCATTGTGTTTGCGATCCTTACCACAGCCTTCGAACTACATGCGATACTTATACCTATCCATGTCTCCTCAGTTAAGACGGAGCACGAAGATCTGATTTGGAAAGAAGTTAAGGTTGGGTGTACTGGCGTGTAAAACTGATACACGAGTTTCAGGAACAACCTAGGCTGAGGACATTTGAGTAATACTACTCTCCTCGGCTGTGAACTTCTTGTTGTAGATATAAAATACGCGTATTTAAACAATTAAGTTGATCAATGTCCATCACTTGTTAAAACATATAAGTAGTTAATATATACTCTAATTGCTTCAAAACACATGTCGTGTTTTCATCATATTCAAACTTCAGAATAAAAGCATGCAGCTCAGCAAATTCGTGACGAGATACCATCACATCACTCGATACACACATATATATATACACGTAATACATTGTGTCAATACGGCCGTATTGTCACGGTAGATGCCGTGCTGGGATGGATATTCTGTATTGCATCATACGTATGGTCACGGTGTATCCCGTGGTCAAAATGCCACGTACTTTAGTACAGTAATAGCGCCCTCTGTTGGTCATAATTCACTTTACGTATTTTCAACGTAGTAAAGAATTATTTGAGGTAATATGCGACCCCATAGAATATAAAAAGCAGAATATCTCAAAAGACAATATTGCTCAAACACAATATTGTTCAAGGTTGCGACGCAGGCTTATAAAGAAAAATAATAGCAAACAAGCTTAAAAAATATAAAAGTAGGCCTATGAAATGGGTGACGAGTTGTCCGTAAATATAACAGAATTTTCGTTATCAGTTCGTCATCCTTAAGGTTACTCTTGCTTTCTTGCCCTGTGGGACCCTTATATTGGGGTCCCACTTTGAGTGTTTAGTCGGCCTCGGGCCTGCCGGCCTCGGGCCTGCAGGCCCTGCAGCCTTGATGTTTTTGGTTGATACTGGCACCAGCATCAACAAACAACAATGAGTAACCTTAAGGGTGACGGGCTGTCTCTGAAATATATTTTGTAAATTAACATTAATGTTAAAACCTTGAGTAACCTTAATGTTACGACCTTGAAATGTAACTTCTAAAAATACTAGTTTTTATATTCTATAGTGTTATATTACCTCAAATATTTCTTTACTACGTTGAAAATACGTATTTAAGTGAATTATGACCAGCAGAGGGCGCTATTACTGTACTAAACTACGTGGTATTTTGACAGCAGGATACACCGTGACCATACGTATGCTGTAATACAGAATATTCATCACAGCACGGCATGTACCGTGACAAAACGGCCGTATTGACACAATGTGTTACGTGTACAATATGTGTGTATTGGGTGATCACATGATGAGTTTACATGGCAATGTCAGTGTACCCTTCTTTATAACAAGGTAATCGTAGGGAGAGAAAAGTACATACGTACAAGCTAAAGGCAAGACGTTTCATTTGAAAAACTTATTATACCTGTAGGCAAGTTATCATTATTAAACATTAGTAGTCATGCACATTGTAATCGTTATGAACACCCTGAGCTACCCCGCAGTCAAGTATACATTCGAATCACTTGTTTTTCATTAATTTCGCTATCTACCCCCAATGCTTTTAATCTTAATGACGGCGTATCTTACTTCAACTGTTTGTTTGTTTGTTTATTTGTTGTTTTATTTTTTTGGCTGGGTCTTGTAGTGTCTCTCCATATTTCTACTTAAAATATTATGCGTATTTATCATAATAATCAGGGCCCAAGGATTTTTGCGACGCTCCTCGCAACTAGTCTTTGCAATTTGTCTTTTCAGCAATCCACCAATTTTATGCCAACTTTCAACAGAGTATATGTAGCACTGTTCTTTAACTGTGATGTCATCGGTGCATTTGGCTATTTCCTCACCATATTTGCTAATTTTCTGCACATAAATAGTTGGGCAATTATGTTTCTACGTGACGTATGTAGTTATTCGGTTTAGGATCGTGAAGACGCATAGTGAGTATACGAATACTTATTACACATAACTCCAATAAAATCCATAATGAATCTGTACTTTGATATAATATGTGCCCATCCACCACAAACTGGTCGTAAAGTCGGCATTTTCCATTTTGAGATACAGTCAAAAACACTATATGGATTTCTTTGTAAAATATGAGAAATTTGACCTTTGATGAACCATAACTTCACTTCCAGATGTCCGATGAAACTGGTTGTGGTGTCATTTTAAAGCTGAAAGTAGATTCTTTTATTTAAAATCTGCAATAAACAAAAAATGATCTAGAGCCGACTTTACTACCACTTTGTGGTGGATGGTCACATATACGTCTAAAACTAGTCATTTGTTTTCGTTGCAATATCTATTAAGTATATTAGCAGAGAAGTCCTAAATACTGGTAGGTATAGAAAAGTTCAACCACGCACTCTCAAAAAGCATGCGCTGATCGATGTTAAACTTTCCCTGCCTGATTACAATGCATATTTCTTGATCATTGTATTATGTGAACTTATTTGCACAGACATTTTGTTGATAGAAATGACCAAGGAGTAATGTGTTAGAATTTTGCGGAAATTGACATCCACAACATTATATCTTAACGCTGATTTGAGGTTAATTTTTATTATTCTGTTCAGCTACCTTGCTTTTTTTTTAGTATTTTGTATAAAGAAACAACTATACTGGAATGTAGCAGTCGATTTTCAGTGCAGAATCGACCGAATAATAAACATATTTCTGATGGAAATCGTGAAAGTAAATCCAGTACAGCATTTAATTAAAAGGTTATATGCACTCCATGTGTTATCTTAACTCATGCCCTATCTATCTCTGCCGAGACCCGTTAGGTCTTTTCAGCGCAATTCACCAATTTAATGCCAAATTTCAGCAAAGTATAGGGTATATAAATCCAACTTTATTTCAGTCGTTTTCTTCAAGAAAAATAACATGACAACCTTGATAAACCTTGCACAGGCACTGTATTTTAACTGTGATGTTATCGGTGTATTTGGTTATTACCTCGCAAAATTTGCAGTTTTTCTCCACATAAATAGTTGGGTAATTATGTAATTATATGTGATTCTTCAGTTTAGGATCGTGAAGACGCATGATGATTATACAAATACGTATTACACATAATAAAAGCTCAATTAGAATTAGATTGACAAAGTCCATAATGTATTCTGCACTTTGATATTTATTATACGTCTAAAACTACTACTCTTTTTTTTCGTTGCATTATCTGTTAAGTGTATTAGCAGAGAATCCCATAATACTGGTAGGTATACATAGAAAAGTTCAATATGCTCTGATCGATGTTAAACTTTCCCTGTCTGAGTACAATTTATATGTCTTGATATAAATGACCAAGAGGTAATTTGTTAGAATTTTGCGTAAATTGACATCCACAAAATTTTACTCTAAGCGCGAATGAGGTTAGTTCTCCTTATTCTGTTCATCTACCTTGGGGTTTTAGTATTATGTTTAGCGAAAAAAATATACTGAAACGTGGCCATCAAGTATCAGTGTAGAATCTACCGAAGCATAAACATATTTCTGATGGAAATCGTCAGTATAATCCAGGAAATCCAGTACAACCTTTAATTAAAAGGCTGTATGCACTCCACGTGTTATCTTAACTCATGCCCTTTCTATCTCTGCCGAGACATATCCGATATAGTATATCCAAATGCATGTTCGTTTTGTTTTCTCTTCTCTTTCTTTATCAATTCTAAGTTAATGGTTTAGCATCGCATATGAAAAGGTGCATATCGTCCTATTGCCCAACTCTTTTTTCAAGAACAAAACATGGATCAAGTATGAATCAGTTATGTAATCACCCTAACCGTTTCTGATTATTCTTTTTACTTGGTCTCATTATCATTTGTTTTTATGCAAAATTGATGAATAGTTATTTTTAAATGCTTGCTTCAACCATAATTCTTAGTGTTAAAACTTTAAAAATACATATATTAGTAGAGAGGCCGCATTGGTCTATCTGCTCTAGTTAAAGTTTTCGTGCAACAGTTTTTGACAAAGATGTCAGCCGGGTTAAAATACACCATAAGAGTTTCATCTTTTTGATTAACCCGGCAGGCATTTTTGAAGTGTGACGTGAGCTGAGATATATATATATATATATGGGTTGAAAATGATCGAAAATGGCCGCCCCGATACCGAGAAATTTTAAGATTTTATTTTATAACTGCGAGGCTTTTGTATTTTAAACAAACAAGGTATGCTTATTAATTTATAAACAATGATAATAGGGCATAACACAACATGACAGGCTGATCTCTTTAATTGCGAAAAAGCAATCTCTATCAACTGTCTTGAAGCATATGCGAAAGTTACTTCTGCTTGCCAATGCTATCCTATTTTTTTGATAGTGTCGTTTTTGATTAAAAAAAAAAAAAGATTGTTGAATGATCATCTTTTATACGATTCAAAAGATTGCTGGCGTGGGCGAGAAAGCAATTTCCATTGACTCTGATGAAACATTCAATCTGCATGTGCGAGCATTCATGTTGAAGTAGTTACACGTCTTAAATCGATTCACTGGCAGGTTTTAATTTGATCTTTTCTATTTGCGAAGCTGCAACAACGTCAACCACAGTCAAGGGTAAGATTGTCCTAATTGCAATGTGTGATTGAGCTACTAAAATCTAATAAAACAATTGCATAACGTAAAAAAAACAATCAAATTTTAAGATAAAAATATGTTCACTTCCTTTAAAGTTTAGCCCCACAACCCAGCTGAAGGTCAGTGGTACTGACCGCAACGCTGGTTGATCCAAGGTATGTTGGATTAATCTGGTTAAATATATTGAAATTATTCTCGCATTGTATGATTCCCAGATGACTGAGAGCATTCACAATTCCTTTAAAGATGCTTTCATTTCCTATTGTAAACATGACGAGCGGAGAACTATGTGTTTTTACTAATAACAATACGCTAAACACTGACTCTTAATGGATGCAATAATTAGTGGTGTGTGTGTGTGTGTGTGTGTTTGGTAGTAAAAGTGGCATTTCGATAGCATTATACCACAAATGGCCCCATGGATAACCTTTAAAACAAAACTGCCAACACCCCATATGGAACGGTAACGGTAAGGGATGTGTGAATTAAATTACCTTGCTATGTTATCTATGGTAAACCCACCCCAACACAATACAAATAGGCATGTATATCTATCTTTTAAGTATGCCCACTGAGAGCTTTGTACTTTGTACTCTTCAAAATTCTCTCTGAGGAGTAGTTTTATCTTTGATCATAAACATCTCAAAAAAGTAACTAATCCCCCTTAAATAATGGCCATTACTCAAAAGTGGGCTATTGTATTACAAATCTGTAATGTGTTGGAAGCAGAATTTATTTCTGCGCATTTTGACACCTCATTTGATACGAAAGCCCAGAAAACAATAAAACACTGGTCAATTTAATGTAGTAACGTCTAGCTTTGACAGTTGCACTTACAACATTGTAATTCTCAGTTTTAAATTAATGTGATTTTAAGGTTTTTGCAAATTTATGTCTCTTGTAACTGCTGTTGTAATGTTCACTTTCATATCAGTTCATATCGGGTGTGGCTTCATTCTGCCTGAATAACTGCCAAGCACCTCCGCCTCATACTGTTTACAAGACGTCTGATGCGTCCCTGGTCTATTGCTGCCCATTCCCGTCTCAGAATTTGTTCCAATCCAATCAAAGTTGTTAAATGTTGTTGGCTTGATGCTCTTGTCTACCCGGTACTTTAAATGTCCACACAAATGCACAAACGGGTTCATGTCTGGAGATTTGGCAGGCCATAACATACGATTGAAGCCTTCTTGCTCCAGAAACTGGTTGGTTATCCTAGATCTTCATTCATCATGATGAAGCCTCTTGTAACCTTGACATGTTCAATGTGAGATGTTACGAAGATGACAACTTGGCGGGGCATTTAAAGGCGTATTAACTCTTCATGTTTCAACTAGGGATTAAGTGAATATTGACCAACGATAAGAATAATGGCAATTGATATTGTTTTTCCAGACATTTTGACCCCAAATGCATGAAAGAAAACGAACATTACATTGAATACATATCAATCTATAAAATTTACTGCAACTTTCAAATCTTGTATTACATTGATTTAAATGTACGCTGCGGCGTCAATATTTAGACAATTGCTACAAATAAGGTGCAGAAATAAATTCAGCTTCCAACGCATTTTACAGATTTGTAATACAATTGTCCGTGTTTGAATAATGGCCATTATTTAAGGGGGTTAGTTACTTTTTTTTGAGATGTTTAGTATATAAACACATTCAAGACACATTTTTTGAAAACGTGATGCATAACATTGTAATAGAATGTTATTTAGTTTTTTTGCATATTTGTGCAAACTATTTTATTCATGACCTTTATATGACCATTTGAATGTTATTAAAACGTTTTGAATAAACGTTTTTAGAAAATGTTTGTACTTTGCTGGAAAGCTCCTTAGTAAAGCGAGAGTTAAGATGAGCTAGCTTTGTACTACCGATTGGTAACGAATATCAGTCTCATGCTCTAGTTTGGTAAAAAAATACAAATAATTTGTTCAACCATGAACCATTTGCAATGGACAATGCTAGACTTTCAGCATGATAAGGCTTAAGCTTGTCAATAAAATGTCATATTAATATGCCAAGAGTAATTTGTGTGGTGAACTTACATTTGGTTTTCACTCAAATCAATACATGTCATATTGAACGAAGCTTATTTCTACTAGTATGTTGTAACAAGTTAGCTCGGTTTGTGGGAATAAAGTATTGGTTTCGACATAATCGTAACTGCGGGTGAGGACATATCTTGTACTAAATCTATGAATTCTATAATCCAAATAAATCTGTCATGACCTTCATACCTCCAGCGTACTTTCTCTTGATCAATATTATGCCTACATTAATTAAAGCATAACGTTTTAGGCATTTTAGTCACTGGAAACATGTAGCGCAAATGGAGGGCAACGAAATACTGAATAGACATGATGAAGATGTAAATATAAGCTTTATTTTGCATGATATTGAAAAAGGCTTATAGTAAATGGCTATTACATTCCAGTAAAACACATATAGAAATAAAGCCAAGATAAAAAGCTTAAAATCAGTGTACACAGATTGAATCATAAACAAAACCACACAAACAAAAAACATTAAACCAGACGACTTCTACGCTAAGCCATTAGAGTCTTCTAATCTTTTACACTGTTTTAATAATGAAACAAATAACTATTGTTGCCAACATGTTAGCAATTGTCATTTGAACACAAACATGATTCAAAATTGATTGTATTCCAATCAACTACGATAGTTTTTAATTAATACGTTTACCAAAGTTTTCGACGATTAATTAATTAATGTTTAATTAGATAAAAACATCAGTGTATTGTTTACTATAAACATTGAAAGGATGTATCTTCACTGCCTTCCTCTGCCTTCGCTTCCCGGAGTATATCGTAATCCGGATGTGATCTTCTGAGCCCCGACCCCCCCAAAAAAAAAAAAACGACAGCACGGTTTCATGGCTTTGACCAGCGCCCGAGCAAATATATTGGTATTCATATAGATCGCCGTTCATCATAAGGCTCGATAGCTCAGACGGTGGAGCATTGGACATGCAAACTTAGTAAAGGTCGCCGTTACGGTGGTCGATCCCACTTCAGCCAAATTTTCTTTCGCTTCTAATTAATTTGTTGACGACAAGCAACTACTACATTGACGTAATATCTACCTATCGTGCCAGAAGTGTAGAAGCTATATTTACTTCTAATGTTTAGCTGTATTTACTTCTAAAGTTTAAACAAATATTCAAAGCCACTATTTTTTAGCCAACGACACGTTTGCAACTGTCGTATCACACCCAATGCAGTTTCCGAGAAAACCGCGAATTAAATTTTTCCGAAATGTGTCTGTCTAACACAATTATTTGTTTATTTGTGCTTTACGTTTACAACACATGAAATACGTTTATCACAAAAGTTAAAGCTTTTCAATATACAATTCCTTTAGATATACTCGCGCGTGGACCTTGAGCGAAACAATGTTCGAAATACGCCAGTGTGTGAAATATATATGTTTAAGCCACCGTAAAACATAATTATTTAATTAATATCTCACTTTAATAATACCATATTAACATTGAAAATGTGTGTGCCTGTAGTGAATAACCATACAAATACACGCTGCAAAATATTTCGAACAAGTAAAAAATGGGTGAAACGACAGCGTATGGTGCGAGCGACGATTTAATGCATTAAGTCGCCTCACTGAAAAGTTATTGGCAGGTCAAAATTGGAAACTTGTAAATTGCCAAAGTTACTTCTGCATGCCAATGTCTCTCATTTTCTGATGAGAACAAAAACAAATGATCAGCTTTTCTTTCTTCTTCTTCTTCTGCGATTCAAAAAGGATTGTGAGCGTAGGCGAGAAAACAATCTCAATCACCCACGGTAAAACATGCAATATATACGTGCGATTATTCATGTGAAGTAGTTCCACGTGTAATATCGATTAACTGCCAGATTTTAATTTGACATTTTCCATTTGCCAAGCTTCAAGTCTAGCAATCATAATCAATGGTAGCAGTTTACTCCAGAATAGACTACTGCAAAGGTTTATTGACCATCATAAATGCGCCATTCATCTTAAAAGCCATCAGAATGTTCAGCGTACCGGAGCTCGGTTAATCACCAAAATGCTCCATTTCGCTATGCCTTCGTTCCACCTCTTCTGCACTAAAAGTTGTCGAGTCCAGAACTAATTGTACAACTTTCGTTTGGTCAATAATTAATAATGAAGTAAATACTTTTATCGTGCAGATTTTTTGGAAAAACATTCAGTCACGTTTGATTCGAGTGAAATACCCCAAAAAGTAAAGTTTCCGATTATACAGTTCCTTCAGAGAGACTCTAGCGTGGACTTCAGTACATTATCAAATTAACACATATCACCTGAGGTGTTTTTTTCATGACAAAGTCAATGTACTGTTCATTATAGCAAGGTCGCCGTATATATAGAATACATACCTATAAGCAGATGTTACAGACAAGACGTTTCATTCCAAGCGTAGTATACCTGTAGGCCATCAATCATAATTAAACATTAGTAGTCATGCACAGAATAATAATCGTATGTATACCCCGCAGTCAATTTTACATTCTGATCACTTGTCTTTCATTAATATCGCTAGTTTTTTCAAAAAAAAAGTTGGCAAGTTCAATAACGCAGCGTTTCACTTGGCGATTTTTATAGTGTTTACTCATACTGCAGTTTAACACATTCTTTTATTCATTGGTAGGCTATTAGTTTACAATGGTATGGTTATGCTGGTATGTATTGAACGAAGTGTGCCTTAGAACACTGACAAGTTAAAGTCAGTTTCAAAGCTGGTGCCTTTATAGTGCATTGTAATACATTGTAAAATACATTGTACCTCGTGGACAAATACTGAAATTAGGTATCGCAGTAAACGGACTCATAAAAATGAAACTGAAGTTGCGATTCACTGCATTTTTTACAGAATGTGACTATTGAGTGTGGCATTTGTAGAAGGTTCAACTTGGTTCTTACAAAAATATCGATTCTTTACTCTATTGCACCTTTTTTGACTCACCCTGTACAAAGTTTGGGATCGCGAGTACGTGTATGCCAACTTTTTGTTGCAATAAGTACACATTTGTGATGCGATCAAGCACAATCAGTCGGAACTCGGAAATATTGATTTTGAGATATAGCCAAAAATTCCCTTTGTTTACTGTTATTTTCGAAACTTTTTACTTGATCATATCTTTGGAACTGGTTGTTCAATTCCAGTGGAGTTTTCTGCAAAATCAAGCTTTGTAAATGCTTTTACTATCCTATAAGAAACTGAACATTTAATATTTCCGAGTTCCGACTGATTTTGCTTGATCGCATTACATTTATCAACACTTCCGGGCTGCATAGCAAATGTATGTTAATGAACACAAGTGCATATAGTGATTATTAATAATTGTTACTTGCTTAAGCCCCCGAGTTGTTTCTATACTGACGGTATTTGTTAATCACCATAGTAAATGATACATTTAGGTATTTCTAAGGCATCTAACCCACTTATTTTATTGTCGCTGGAAGCTCAGTTTATTAAGTATGCTTCATTTTAATAGTATATTAAATAGAACACATGTATCATGCATTTCCATGTATATGTATTTAAGAGCCAGATGTTTCCCCTTGCCATACAGCAGAAATCATTGCTGAGGATATCCTGAACAGCTTAATTTGTCATTATTATGGAATCAAAAAATAACCAAGGAACTTTGACACCAAAAAAACCCAAGGTAAAAGCAAAAGAAACAATGGACAAAAAACTTTCCCCTTCCACTATGCCATTATTAACAACCAGTGGTGCCTACCAGTCCTATTCAAAACGCAGGCCGCGACCCTTATGGCGACGCGATCTTTTGTTGGTCGAAGCTACCAAAATATCTATTGTTGTTAATGAGTTATGCACGCTTTACAAAAAAACCCTGTTTTAGCCCTCTTTACAACATAATTCAAGAACCACAGGACATGTGGCGAATACAGGTTTCAATTGCGTTGCTTAACATTCTTGATCGACTTTTCAGAAATAGGCGAAAAAGAAGGAGCAATGAGGGTTGTGGTGTTTTTTTTTTTTTTTTTTTTTGGGAAACAACCTGTACATGTCTGTATGCACGCGATGCCATGGATGAGTTGTAAGACATTTCTTGAACTATATCAATGGATTATATGATCTAAAAATATCATAATTGTACTTTTTGTTGTTCAATCTAAATTATACTCTGAATTTCAAGGATTTAAAATAAATCCTATAGGATTGTAATTAGGGAACAATCAAGTATTAGATTTAAAATTAAATCTTACATATTTAAGATTAAATTTTTTATATTTAAAATTCAAATCTGTAAGATTAATTTTAAATATAAAATTGACTGGTCAATAATTACAGCTTAAGGATTTATTTTTAAACCCTTCTCATTTAGAGCATACACACATTGATATACCCACACCTACACCCGACACCTAACACTCTACATACTTTCGCTTTATTTAATTCATTTTGGTCATCATTTCTACCATTGGTTTGTGAGCAATAATCACTCATAATTAATTAAACGATTAAGTTGATCAATGCATGAAGTTTAAAGCGTAGTGTAAATAATTTAATGCCCATTATTGTTTTCGTTCAACAAATTCTTGAAGTAACCCCCTAAGGATATACTTTCCATTGTAATGTCAATGTACTTTTCTTTATAACAAGGTCATCGTATATTAATACCTACATTACAAGCATATGTTACAGACAAGACGTTTCATTTGAAATTTGTTACAGACAAGACGTTTCATTTGAAAAGTCATTACACCTTTAGGCAAGCAATCATAATTAAGCATTAGTAGTCACGAACAGAGTGTAATCGCTATATACACCCTTGAGTCAATTCTATATTATGATCACTTGATCACCAATGATAAGTTAATGTTTTATCCATACCGATTTTAGTATCAGGTTGTAGCTACGAGATGACTTAATAATCTTATAATAAGCTTTGGCCATTTGATTTAGCCCATTAGCGCACCGGAGGGCATGTAGTCACCACTCTCTAGGTGAGTCACGTGCCAATATGTCCGTCAATGTATAGATGTTCCCGTGGGTTTTATTGTTGTTGTTGTTGTTGTTTTTTTTTTCAATCATTTCAATCTTACTCAAGTAGTGTGCGATGATCGTTACATTTTACACCTTGTCTTACTAATGGGAGGGATTAAACCACCGACACATTTAAATTAAAACGCTCAAATTTTTTTTTTTCCTGTTATCGTTTTACAGATGTTGAATCGGTACTTTGTTTCTTTTCTTTTCTTTTTTTAATAGACACAACATTTGGTTTATTACAAGCGAGGTAACGTCGCTTGCTGCCAATAGGTGAATCATCAGAATCATACCGCGTCAACTAGGTCGGTTGCAGCCGAACCCGGAGCAAAAACATTTGGTAATGGAACAATCGTTGCGCCAACTCACTCCCCCGTGAAAAACACATAGTGGAACGATTGAAACAAAATCAACATGTAAATAACCATAATTTAACAATTCTGCGAGGGCGCACATTGTGACGTCATAGGGCCATAATGTGAAGCATCACTGAATAGAAGATACCAAGTTATCATTTTATACAAAGTAAAACAATACAGGGGTGTAGGTGTACCGAATCCTCGACGTTTCAGAAATAGGCGAATAAGAAGGAGCAATGAAGGTTCTGATTTTTTTAGGAACACCCTGTACATGTCTGTATAAACGCGATGCCATGAATGAGTTGTAAGACATTTCTTGAACTATATCAATGGATTAACCATGTTCTATTACCTGGCACGAAATGGCTTAATATGCATGTACGAAATATTTACACAAATAAGGTCTTTTATTTTGAACAGTTTTAATAAATTATCACTTCTCTATCAACAAAAAAACCTTTTTTTTTTCAAATATAACTACCATTTACACATTATAAGATGGTTTAAAATGTTTGAAACTTGCATATTTGAACCATTTTTAGGCCAAATTTTGCCCTAGAATAGCCCAAAAATGTCCATAAACTGTTTAAATATAGTCCAAATTAACTCGGATATTAACCAATATTTTGTTCACTAAATTCATTAATTTACTTTCAATAATTAGTTTTTGATATGTGCATTTTGTTTTTCTTTGTTTTTCCTTAAATGTTAACATAGGATATGTCATTGATGGACATGACAGCTGGTTGGTTGGACTCGGCATTTTTGTTGTCTACCAACCTGCTGCCATGTCAAATAAATGCCATATACCTGTATCAAGGGGTTACAGAGCAACAGGCCTTTGGGCCTCAACTGTAATTCCTTCACTCATCGTTGTAATATGCATTTCCATAGTTTATTATATATGTATTATTCCTGATATCTTTATAATGTATTATTCTTATGTATTATTATTGTATCATGAAATGAGTGAAAAGATAATAATAAATCTATCGGATTTCTTTTTGTTATATGTAAAAACACTGCAGTGTATTTAAAACTGCATTAAAATGCCATATTGATGTACCCATACACTTCAAAAATGTAAATCAAAAATGAACTTCTTCATATTTGGCTATGAGCTCATTAATTATTCATGAGCTAATTTGGATAAAATTTACATAATTAATTTTTAAAATTAGTTTTTTCTTAATGCTGAAAGTCCAAGCTTGCCAATGGTATACCACTTATTTGTTTTTACCCAACCAATAACACTGCAACGTAGTAGTTAATATGATGTTTGATGGGATCATTTTGTTTTTCAAACAAAACATGTACAACCAAATTTTAGGCTTAAACAGCTAAAAGTGATATCATGCTAACGTATACAGATGCTTTTTAGTCATTCTCTACTTTAATTTCCCTTCTTTTACAAAATTATTCGCTTTTATAGCATTTTTAAAGCTTTTTCGGATATAAAATGTATCTATTAATGACAAAATTGGTGGCGCTATTTAGTTACTGGAAATTACTCTTTCAAGCTTTCAATATTTCTTTTGTTGTTTGATAAAATATGTTTATAAAATGTCCTTCTTGCTTGTTTCACCTATTCCAGCTGTTTTAATGGCAGTATTAATCACCTACCCTTGCAAATAAAGAAATATGATTTAGGATAAATAGCGCCATCTATAGTTTGTATTTAGATAATAATGAAGCCAATTCTATATATCAAACAACCGCGAGCGGGGGGGGGGGTAATAGAATCTAAAAACAAATATCATATCATAATTGTAATGACCGTCATAAAGCTCCAACGTACTTTTTGTTCTTCAATCTAAATTATACTCTAAATTTCAAGGATTTAAAATAAGTCCTAAAGGATTGTGATTAGGGGACAATCAAGTATTAGATTTAAAATTAAATCTTACACATTTAAGATTACATATTTTATATTCAAAATTCAAATCTGTAAGATTAATTTTAAATCTAAAATTGATTGGTCACTTATTACGAGTTATTGTAGTTCAACAAATTCTTGAAGTAACCCCCTAAGGATATAATTTCCATTGTAATGTCAATGTACTTTTCTTTATAACAAGGTCATCGTAGATTAATACCTACATTACAAGCATATGTTACAAACTCATTACACCTTTAGGCAAGCAATCCTAATTAAGCATTAGTAGTCACGAACAGAGTGTAATCGCTATATGCACCCTGGAGTCAATTCTATATTCTGATCACTTGTTTTTCATTAATATCGCTATCTTCTACCAAGAGTTGCAACTTTAATGACGTAGTATGTTACTTTGCAATACTATTGAAATTTAGAGGTAGGGTTATGTCCGATTATACTTCAAAGTTGTACTTTATCATATTACAAAAAGTAGAGTAGAATAATAAACATAGACGCTTCTGGGCAGTATGACGAAAGTCGGTTAAATAACATCAGTACATAGTGAGTATATGAATGATTTTGTGCTCTTATAAGTCCCTCAGGCTATTCAAATCATAAATTATTAAATCACCATAATAAACGATATATTTACATATTATTTTAAGGCGTTTACAATTAATTAACTTTTTGCCGTCGGAAACTCGTTATACAGGTGTACCAGTAAATACGCAACCCGATTGTGACCCATTTTTTTCATCACAATGTTAACACTTAATGTTCATAACGTTTACATATTCTTAAAGTACAGTAAGCCAAAAATTAAGGTGTATCCTATATAAAGGAACATGTGTCAAAATTAAAACAAGAAGCCATAGCTGTACTCTATAGCTTTGATTTAAGACCTCATTTGTTGAAATTGGTTAAAAGTTAAAGAAATGGTGGTCTAAAACCTAATAAAGAAACGAAATCAAAAGTTGCACTTTTGTGTTCTAATTAATGAAAGCACGACGCTAATTTGAACGTGTTAATCAATGGAAGCACGGCGCTGGTTCTCTTGTTCGTGAACGCATTGTGTGCAAATCAATAGGGCACGCAATAGAGCAACTTTTACATTGGCATCTTCCTTGGGCTTTTGGATCGTCATATCATTATTTCTTGAACAATTTCAACAAATGAGGTCTTACATTCGAGCTAAAAGATGCAGCTATTGGCTGCTTGTTCCAATTACGACATATCTGTCTTTGTTTCGGATATACAAGTGGTGAACATAACTGGTACCTTAATTTTTTGGCTTACTGTATAGTGTGTAACCTATAAACACTGTAAACCACAAGCGTTTCTGATTTACATTTCCGTAGACAAACTAGATTTGGACTACTTTTTCCCAAATGGTCATATCTCAAAAATGGAAATGATTTTATAATTATATTCTTGCATCAAGAATTTACAAACAAAGTAGCTGCACCTTACGATTTTGAAAGCATTATTTTTTTCACAAAAGTGTGAATGTTAGAGAAAAAAATATTATCAGAGATGTATTCAGAGTTATTTGAAAAGCGTGTTATTTGATTGATTTAGGAGAGCAAATAAAGGGTGTCATTTGTTGAGAAAAATGGGGGTCAATGTAGCCCACGTCCATGTAACTAATTTAATGAATGTACTGCCCCTGATTGACGATCCTTTTGGCGATTTGTTTGGCTAGCATGAACATTTTAATCAGGACATTTTGCTGAAGATATTCTTAAATATTTAGCGGTATTCTCAAGGCATATACTTTTCCATAATTTACCAGCACTAACGAATTCCCTGTCTGCACTTAGATAGAGCTTGCAATACCTGGAGGTAAACTACATTGTAATCGTGGCGCCATATTACATCACTATTCCCATCAGCTACTCCTCTTACACAACTAGAAGAACACATGGAAAAAGGCTGACCATTCAATCGTGATAGATTCTTTCTGTTCATTAATGATTATACGGTTTGAACATTCAACTTGTGGAGCTGATTCACTTGGGGCGGCACATTCAAAAATCTAGTTCATACATAATCAGGAATCACCATGGTACATTTTGCAATTGGTATCAGTCAAAAGGAAATCAATTATGATTCTGAAAAAGTACTCTCGTGTCGATATGCAGCTTCCCTTGTCTGGTTATCACAAAAATGAATAAGGACTAATCCATAAATGTTAAATTTATTTGGCAAAATTTTGCGGAAATTAGAATCCACGATACAATGATCAATTTACACATGGGCTGGCATTCGCGAGACATTTTAGTAAGCACTCGATTGGTGAATTCTGAATAAACCGGAGATACATAACACCCCTTAAATTCGGCAATAAAAGCACTTCAGGCTTAGTCTTAGGTATTTCAGCAAACCACTGTGCATTAAAAAAAAAAAAGCAAAAAGTAGAAATTCGAGAAAAAATTGAGGGCGTCGTTAAGGAGCAAATCACACATTATATTTAATGGCTGAAGTTTTATTTTGCAATATCCTTTACAAAAAGGCTGTTTATATATGTTGAAAATAATAAAAGGGCACAATTTAATATGCCATATTGTGTGTATTTTACGATTCGTATCACGCTCTGGGCATTTGAAGACCTTAGCGCAAGAAGACCGTAAGTCCACCTGGCCCCTCAACATGTATACACTAAAGTTACGTATAGTTTCTTAGGGTTTTATAATGTTTAATACATGTTCCAGGGTGAAAACATCACGACAGGTTGAAAAAGATTTATTTTGGCCCCTGAACATGTATACAAACATAACCAAAATATGCGAAACTATACGCAACGTTAGTGTATACATGTTGGGTGGGGCAAAGTGGACTTACGGTCTTCTTGCGCTCAGGTTTTTCATTTAATCGTTTGGCATTTGCAATTCAAATAATTACACTTGTTTATTCGTATCGTAAATATTGCGCCTAGATATTTTAACTTGTGAATATTAAAATACGCGGATATGCAATTTGGGGACTGATTACACGTGGTTTCAAATTACTCCTTTGTAATCCTATGTTTGCGTGAATATTAAGTGAGTTTCTTCTAAAAAATAGATAGTAGAAGCATAATCAATTTTAACATGTGTTATGCTTCTGAGGGTTAAAGTAAACATGGTAAATTTATTTAGATCATTAATACAATAAAATAAACCGTGCAAGAATTTGGATCACCAAGTTATTTTATTAACCTGCTTAACGCGGCTGTGTACTCTAGACATTGTTTCTTTCGCGAAATTGAGCTTTTTTGAAATGTATTTACTTTGTTATGTTTTTTATAAATACAAGGAAAGAAAATCCAGATTTGTTAACTCCAAATGCTCTATTTTATGGATTTTATTTCACTATTTCACACGTTTCCGCAATTTAAAAGGAAAGAAAATCTTTGTTGTACCATCGGGGTATACGCGCGCAACAACGCATCGCGTTTTGTGGACGCGCAATTTGTTAACGCACAGATACGCTACGCATACGCAACGCTTATCTGCATGCGCGGCGCATCTTATGGAAGCACCACGGAAGCACTGATTTCATAAAAACCTTGCGGTCAAATGGCTCCGTTTTAGCTGATAAAATGTGAAATTTTTCAAGTTCTTTCCCCCGATTTAAACACCAAGATATGAATAGATTTCGCCCAAACTTCTCAAGGGGCTGTGGATTTACCCGATGTTTACGTAATGTAAGGTAGAAAAACGAGAACTGCCGCATTCTCTTGTGAGCTTCGATCAAAGTGCAAAATGTGACCTCTTTAAACTTCAACGGCCTTTATTTCAATGTTCATTTTCTCGGTAAAATGACGATTTAGGTACACGATAACTCAATAAATACAGCATCTATAGGTAAGCAATTATGCTCATCATAAAAAGCATGATCGACTTAAGAAACCGTTTTCTCATTTTTTTATATTTTGGTATATTTCCGATTTTAGGCATCATTTTATGCAAATAGGCGTTTGTGAATTTTAAAAAGTTCATGTTGATGCCTTATATGGTCAATATCTAAAAAAATAAGGCCAATATCAAAAAACTAAAAAAACGTTTTTGGAATGATGTCTGAAGATTAAGAAAAAAACAAAACAAAAATTTTTGGAAAGAGTGTTTTTTTGTTATGATGTACCTAACAAAAAAGGCCAAAAACTCACTTTTTTGTGATTTTCTTCATAATTGTTGTTTTTACACCAAATCTGTATTTATATTAAGATTAGTTGATGTATTGCCTTTATAAAAATGTATACTTTTATATGTCTTGCGTGAATAATTACAAAGTTATGGCACTTTTACTACATGCATGTCTGAGAGTACACAGATGCCTTAAGAGTTTTGCCATCCCCATCGATAAGTTAATATTTTATGCATACCAATTTCGGTATCAGGTTGTAGCTACGAGTTTCCTCTTTACTACGTTTATTCATTTCACAACATGCATAACACGTCATAAGCATTCATGGGTACGTCATAAGTCATCGTGGACTTTCGCACTCACTCACGCACTGTAAACGCTGCAACTGATTTTTCGCCCAAAAAAACATTGAAATATTGGAATTAAGGGGGGATTTTGGTACGTTTGATCACATATAATCTGTATTATATAATGGCATGTTTGCACCCTATATCCACTCGAGCATGGATATTATAACTTGGCCCTAGAGAGAGCACAGTGACTTCTTCCTCGTAGAAGATGACTCAATAATCTTATAATATTAGCGCACCGGAGGGCATAGTAACCACTCCCTAGGTCAGTCATGTGCTAATATGTCCGTCAATGCATAGATGTTTCCGTTGTTTTTGTTGTTGTTGTTTTTTCAATCATTTGAGTGCTTCAGTGAAACTGGGTTAATACTCGAGTAGAGTGAGATGAGCGTTACATTTTACACCTCGTCATACTAAGGGGGAGCGATTAAACTACCGACACATTTAAATTAAAACGCTCAAAAAAGCATATATTTCTTTTTTTTCCTGTTATTGTTTTGAATGATGTTGAATCAGTACTTTTGTTTCTTTTTTTTTTTTTTTTTTTTAAAAGACACAAAATTGGTTTATTAAAAGCGAGGTAATGTCGCTTGCTGCCAATAGGTGAATCATCAGAATCATACCGCGTCAACTAGGTCGGTCTCAGCCGAACCTGGAGCAAAACCATTTGGCAATGGAACAATCATTGCGCCAGCCGATCTCTCCCCGTGAAAAACACATATATAGTTGTACGATTGAAACAAAACCAAAATTAACATATTTTGTAAATACCATAATTTCACAATTCTGCGAGGGCGCACATTGTGACGTCATAGAGACATAATGTGAAGCATCACTGGATAGAAGATACCAAGTTATCATTTGACACAAAACAAAACAATACAGGGGTGTAGGTGTACCAAATCTTTGGTAAAAGCCTGTTACAAAATACAAAAGTAAGGAAAGGGTTAACGCAGTAACCAAGTGCTGTCATATTACTTAATTTTATAATGTGGATGGTATTTACATAATTAGAAGGTTTCTCAGCAGGGTTTATATTTAGACGGGCTCAGGTTTTCAGCCCGTGGTCAGTTGGCATTCAAAGGCCCGTTGATTAGTGCGATGTAGATAAATTCAGTATCATGATTAATTGGCAAGTGAGGGAATATGTGTCAAATAAAAACACACCTGAACATTGCGGCGGAACACTTGGAGGGCCAATGACTATGAGTGACACTAAGTGATTTCGTGTGGGAATGCAAAGAGTATTTGAGGACCTGGGCTGCAGAGGTGCCTACGTCCAATTTTTGGCATTCTGATATATAACCATATAAGGTTTGAAAATATTGTGGAAAAATATATATGCAGAAAAAAGGTATGGAAATACAATAGTATGCACATTTTGAAATTATATAGTTTCTGACTCCTAGCAGCATCAAAATCGCTAACTCAATTTCACCAAAATGTGACTTATGCCTCCAAGCATTTTGTAATCATGCTTTGACTACTAATACAGCAAATTGGGAACGTGCTATGACTTTGTATAGCATTGACCGGAAACAAAAACAAAAATAAACAAAGAAACATTCAGCCTAAGTAATAAATAACAGGAAAAAAATCTTGGGATTTACCCTATCCCTAAAGTGATTGTGCATATATATTAGCAGTATGAGGTTTTTAAAACCCTTATATTTCAAGACTAAAGACTATACCATAGGCGCTTCGCTTGAATAAACATGAATGAACTCGGCAGCCAGCGCTAATCTCCTTATCATATTATTTTTAAAACTGCTATGTATTTCGATTAAATATTCTTATGTTAGCAGGCCTATATTATTTTAAAAAGGTTCAATTATTAAAGTTAACGTTAGCTTTGTCGATTTCATATTTCCATTTACAACACAACCCTTTAGAAAACTTACTAATTCTTACCCACGCAGAATTTTTTATGTCAAATATATATCAAAAGTATATCAAAAATATGTTAAATGGCATGTTGATACAAATTTGATATATCAAAACTATGTCAAATAGATTTTGACATATATTTGATTGTATCAAATATGTGTCAAAAAAGTTGAAGTATGTCAAAACTATGTCAAATTTAACTTAGATTCTCAAATGAAAAGTATGAGGGTCAAATTTGTGTCAAAATTGTGTCAAATCTGTGTCAAATTTGACTTTAAAAATTTTTGTATGTCAAATTTGTGTCAAAATTTACTTAGTCATTTTCCTGATAATTTCAGTGTGTCAAAATTATGTCAAATCCAACTCAGAAAAAATTTTTGTATGTCAAATTGGTGTCAAATTTTACTTAGTCATTTTCATGATAATTTCATTGTGTCAAATTTGTGTCAAATTTTACTTAGCCATTTTGTTGATAATTTCATTGTGTCAAAATTGTGTCAAATCCAACTTATACATTTTACTGACCAAATGCATGTACATAGTAAAATGAAACATTGTTTTATCTTTTTTTAGCATCATTGAATTTTTAGAATCAAACATCATGATCAGTAGAGAATATGAATTTAATGACCGCATAGAATATTTACTGTTTATCATGGTTTATTGAAACTACATATCAAGACATAAGATCAAGATCTGACATGATATAAGGCTTTGTATAATGTGAAAAGAAACTGAACAAAAAGGTGTTGTTCAACAATGTTTTAATATAAAATAATTCACTGATGTTTCGTACAAAACGTCAGTGAATTATTTTATATTAAAACATTGTTCTTTTCACTTTTTACCATGCGATGTAACGTGGGACTCTTAATGTTTTTTTGTATAAATTAAATTATGTGACCCAGTGTGTGCCCAATGCTTCTGGTGTGTCCAGGCCGGGGGCACTCAACTTTAGAAGTGATAGTATGTGCCTGTCAATAGGCCCCTCTTTTGAAGTCTACTATACCCGATGACCCCTTTTTTTGAAAAAGTCATACCCGATGACCCCTCTTTTTGACTACCCAATGACCCCCTTTTTCTAGAATGGTATCACCAAAATGCCACAAAATAATGCAGCAACTTTCAAATTCTCTTATTTCAGCAAATTTGTATTGAAATTTGGAAAATTTTGAACAATGAAATAGAATTTTGCTCAATTTTTTCAACATTTTCTAGCCAATAACCCCTTATTTGATATCTATACCCAATGACCCCTGCCCCCAATATTTTGTACCGATAGGCCCCTACTTCGTGATGCCAGTAGGCACATACCTTCACTTATAAAGTTCCCCCTACCCCGTCAGGCAGGGACCGTGTAGGGACCAGCTCCAGGAAGTCTCATGAATTAAGTTGCTTTGAGGCATCATCGGAAGAGCTGGCCGGGCCTACTCATTATGATTTACATAATTTTTAAGGATGGCATTACTAGTTTATAGCTATAAGCTCGAGATGAAAAACGGATCATTCCTAAGAGCCGTCTTGCTGAGTGATGTGCTATCAGAATTTTTACAATCTCGTGGTGAAAATTTATATGACCCCCCCTTCTGCCCACGCAGACTCAATCCATTGTTTGAACTAAGGGGTGAAGCGTGCAAAAACATTTATAGGCCTAGTAAGTGCCAGGAAAGGGAGCGGAACATGGACAAAATGTTGCGCTCTTCATGATAAATATTTTAATTAACTCCTATTTTTGGTGTAAATAAATTATGACCCCCTCCCATTTTGGCATAAACATTATGACCCCCCCAGTATTTTCACGACCCCACCCCCATTCGGGAAAAAATGACAGCCCCCTATTACTAACAGGGCATTAATGCACTGGGCTAATGCAGCTAACCATTAAACCAAGGGAATTTCTTGTTTCGGTGCTCCTACATAAAGGAGGAACTTCCATTCAGAAGAAAATGGCAGCTTGTGGTGGTGGATTTGAATTGTAACGGTTCAATTTTCGTTTTAAAAGCTTAAAGCCAGTCTGTCATGCCAACGGAGGAATGCATCAATATCATCTAGTCATGAACATTATAATACAATGTGTGATTCGGTGGACAGGCTTGAGCTATTATCCCGGCTATTATATAGTAAACGAATCTTATGACTGCACTGCAGTGTGACGTGAATCATGAATGCATGCAGCATGGTGGGACAATGAGTAAGATTTTAGTTTTGGCTGTTCATGCTGCTACTGAGTACCAATCAATTTAAGACTAAACTGCATCATCGGATGCTGTATGTACTGGATAAAGCACATGGTAAGTATACAGTCAACATTTTTGAAAATTAAAAAATGTATTTTAAGCTTACCTATACTTCTACTTATACACATGACTACAGTACATCACTACATGTATCACTGTAGTCTGTACCAGTTAGGGTGCATCAAGTGCCCCTCATTTCAACCATATTTTTTGCTCCTAGTGTCAAACTGTACCATTTAACTAGAAAATCATCCCCTCCAAATTTAAATTCAATCGGAGGTCGGGAAGGGGGTCCACGTGAGCTTAAATTTCGGACAGAGGCAACCGGCAGCTAAAGTCCGGCTGGCAGCTATTGTATTATGTATACAGTTATACACACACATTAATAGCTGCCTTTAGTGAAATTTTTTATAGTACTTCAAATCTCAGACAATACTCAATAAAATGCAAATCCATTTGAACTAATCACAAAGGCAGCTATTTTCAGACATATTTGACGTTATAATAATAGCTGCCATGTGCATGTTTCTCTATTTACAGCCGTTTCTGCATGGAAAATGGGTCCATCGCGCACTACAAGCTTGAAGTTTGTGCATGGTAGGTGTTTTTAACTTAATGACAAATAAATCAGGCAGCTATTTAGTTTTCATTACATTATACTGCACATCACTGTGGCTGCCTTATGAATAACAATGTATTTATGTACTTTTACCATTGCTTTTTATTTATCAGTATATATGATACAAGTTTGGTAAATTAGGTAGTATCATTCAGTTTACGCTTTATCAGGTTAGGGGTGGTGCAATAATTATGTGTACCGGGGGGGTGAATTCTCAAAATGGTCTGCCAAAAAATGCTTGCCCCCCCTTTGGCCATGCCAAAAAACCTTTGCCCCCCCCCCTTTCGACGTGCCAAAAAACCTTTGCCCCCCCCCCTTTTGACGTGCCAAAAAATCTTTGCCCCCCCCCCTTACACATACAAGATTTTGGGTACCCCGAATTTAAAACCTTAAATTGTCTTAACTTATAATGCGAGCGCAGCGAGCTGGAAATTTTGCATATTTGAACGTGTTCTTAATGTTTTCCTACGCCTGTTTAGGGCGTAATATAGAAACGGTGCCCAAAATATCTGTGCCAAAAATTGCTTGCCCCCCCCCCTTTCGACCTGCCAAAAATGCTTGCCCCCCTTTTGGCCTGCCAAAAATCTTCCCCCCTATAATTCATTTATATCAAAATGTCTTGCAAGTGATGGAGCAAGATAGAAAATGGACACCTAATCTGAGAAAGCGTAAACTGAATGACACTATCTAATTTACCAAACTTGTTTCATATGGACTGATAAATATTAATTAGCAATGGTAAGATAAGTACATTTATTGCATTGTTATTCATTGAAGTATTACGGTAACGTACGCACCGTACATATTTATGCAGGTTTCCTTGAAAAATCTTTTCTTTTAATTTTCTATGTATACCCGTGCTGTATGTAAAATTTGTATTGTATTTTTGGACCAATTTGGCTGCATGAGTATAGCAAATGTGTTAACTAAGGTTTGCCTATCATACCTTTAATAGAAATAGTTACGGTACTTGAGAACTAGGCATGCTTGAGAGCTTCGAAAATGTATTTTGGGTCAATCTGGGAGAAAAAAATCCCAGGTAATGGATTCTTCCCTGATGGATTCTAATTTCTAAAAAAGTAATGTGGAAATACCTGCCCAACCATATACTCTTGATGATCCTGAATTTCTTGTTGATGACACCAAATATTTTTTTTCAGTTGTTTCAGAAAACTACCAAATGTGTAAGCTTATTTAATTTGTAACTTTATGTTCAATTTGCTTTCAGATGCTATTGAAAAGGGATCCGAATGCGGCAGGAATAGCAACTCATCAATGGCGACTCATCAAGAAGAAAATGCTGTACATGTCAGTTATGCAAAATGAGGAGTTCAGAATTCAGATTTTACGCAAAGAAGAATGTGAAAAAGAACCTTGCTAATTTTGACTCGGACTGTTAAAGATCATGCAGATCTGGATCATGCACATAAAACTTAACTTTAAAGACCATTTTTCTGATTCATGATTTCAAATGGATCCGTCAAAACTTCGCACTAATTATGTGTCGTACTAATTATTGTTTAGAATACATGAGTGGCAAACTTAAGACTATTTTTCTCACTATTTGGCCCCCAAAAAGTCAGATTGCTCTTTCCGACCGATCAACAACTTTATGTGAAATAATCTGTATTAAGGTCACAACAACTTTATGTGAAATAATCTGTATTAAGGTCACATGTGTTTGTTTTTGCATACCGTATTTGAATTTTAATTTGGTATTAAATTACTCGCAAAATATTTTACAGGTCAAGCTACAAGTTTAAAAATATTTGTTGAGAGGTAGTCGGGTAAATAGTATATCAATAAATATTGGGCGTAAAGCATCCAATTCTGTCATTAATATGTTTTCATCAATATTTTCAGTGATTTTTGGTTTTCATTGGGCAACCCTTAAGCTTAATGGAAAATTCAGCCCCTCCGTGCCCCTCACCTTTGTGGTGCAGCCATGTGATCACATTCTGGCATACTTTTGACATAACCAAGAACTACATGTCAAATATGTATCAAATTTATTTTGACACAAATTTGACATATCAAAAGTACCGGGGTATGTCAAATATGATCCTGTTTGACACAATTTTGCACAAATCTGAATATTTGGTGGCATTTTTTTGCCCTCAAGTGGGATTTCCAACAACTTGGCACTGACTGGAAGCTGTGCATGCACCTGGGCAACAGGGTAGAAAAGGATTCCCTGTGCTGGCTCACCTCAACGGCAGCTCCACCACTGCATTCACATCAGTGTGTCAAATATGATCACGATTTGATACAATTTTAACATAACCAAGTACTATGTCAAATATGTATCAAATATATTTTGACACATATTTGACATATCAAAAGTATGCCAAATATGATCCTGTTTGACATAATTTTGACACAAAATAATATTTGACATGATTTTGACACAAATGTGATTTGACACACTTTTGACATAGAACTATGTCAAAAATATGTCCAATTTTTTTATACAAATTTGACATATGTCAAATTTATGTCAAATTTGTGTCAAATAAATGTCCCAATTCTTATCGTTTTTGTTTGACATAATTTTGACATATGTCAAAATTGTGTCAAATTTCGGTCAGGGTAAAAGCGTAATTAGACACCAATTCTTTCTTTCACCTCCGTTTCTCTATCTCTTTTCCTTCCCCTCTTTTTTTATTTCGCCTCCCTTCTCTATATTCTCCCCCTCCCTCTCTACCTATCCTTGCTCTCTCAAAGTTTTCCCCTTCATATAATACCCCACTCCCACTCCACTGGTGTGGTTTCTCTTTTAGAAAGGCATGGGGGAGGCGACTTAACATTATTGACAAAAATATGCAATAAAGGTCTAAAAAACGTACGGTTTATGCAGACCCCTACCAGACCAGTCATGCAATTTTGCAACAACAACAAAAAAAATTCCATACTAAATGTCAAGTCAAGAAAATAATTTTATATGTACAATATATTGGCTTGTTTGCACCCTATATCCACTCGAGCATGGATATTATAACTTGACCCTAGAGAAATAATGCACAGTGGGTTCTTCTTCGTAAAAGATGAATAAGTAATCTTATAATAAGCTTTGGTCATTTGATTTAGCATATTAGCGCTCCGGAGGGCATGGTTACCACTCTCTTCATCAGTCATGTGCTAATATGTCCTTCAATGCATACATGTCTTCGGGTTTTTTTCAACCATTTGAGCGCTTCAACGAAACTGGGTCAATGCTCGAGTAGAGTGCTATGTGCGTCTTATTAAGGGTCAAACCACCAACACATTTAATTTAAAACGCTCAAATATTAAAGCGCATGTTTATATTTTTCATGTTATCGTTTTAGAGATGTTGAGACGGTACGTTTTTTTTTAATAGATACGAATAGATTTATTAAAAGTAAGGTAGTATCGCAGGTCGTCACTGGTGAATAATCATATTCAGATCGCTTTAATTTGGCCGGTTACAGCGGAACCCGAAGCAAACCTATCGTCACTTGAACAACCACTGCGCCAACTCACTCCCCCGTGAAAAAATGCATTGTTGTACTATTGGACCAAAATCAATATTAACGTGTTTCGTAGATAATGTCTTGTCTTAATACACACCTATGACGTCGCGCTATTGTTTTACCGCTCCATTATTTTTCTCTAATGTGGTGATGAATACAATCTCTTTTCTTTGAAAAGTAAACACTTTTCAGGGTGAAAGTACAGGCATATACGAATGAAGTGTTACTAAAAATTGCACATTCAAAAAACAAGTATAACGTATTTACGAAAAGTCCATTATTGTTATCATAATTTTACAATTCTGCGAGAGCGCACATTGTGATTGTGATATCATAGTGCCATATTTTGGAGCGTCATCGGATAGAAGATACCAAGCTATCATTTGATACAAAATAGAACAATGTATGGGGTGCA